>NC_056739.1:1596997818-1597149203 GCF_019279795.1 Protopterus annectens
ACTTTAATGTTTTGAACATCAAGCTACAACAGGTTTGTTTTGACTGTGTCCCAAAAAAGTCAACCACCTAATTGGTCAGTCTACGGCTTTCCTTACTGGCACAAAGGGATAAAGCCCTGACTACAGCCCAGGCTTCCGGGGTCCGATTAGTAGCTTGAATGTCTGCTGAATCAGACAGGCAGAGGATGGTTATACCTCTCCTGAGGGGAGGAGTATGACTGGGACTATCCAATGCCACAATCTCCAGAAGGAGCGGCAACAAAAGATAAGCAGTTGCAAATCCAAGCCGCTAATGTGTTAGCTCTCACTGTGAGTGTGCAAGAGTGTGCACTCACACAGGGAGGTCTTACTGGTTTTCCTAGTAATTCAGGTAATTTGGTTCTTGCCCAGGGAGTAATTAGTGCCCTATTCCACCTGTATTCATTGCCAAGATGCCAGTGAAGCCACAAAGAACTCTTATGACTACTTGAATGATGGTCCTTCTGAATGCCTCTCATCCTCATACTGGGGAATGAATTGGCTGAAGTCCAATCAGGGTAGTCTTGGTGGCTGACAAACACGGGAGGGGGAAAACAGCACAGAGCAGAAAATTAATAAACAATTTTTGAATTCACACCATATAAGCTTACAGATCAGCAGATAATGCCCAAAAGTAATAGACCAGTGATGGCGAACCTATGACACGCACGTCAAAAGTGACACATCACGGTTTGGATGACACACCAGCATTCACCAACACCCGAGTTACCGAAGAAACTGAATGAACAAAAATACAAGTAGTATGTGACCCTGCACTTAATTAAAACTCAGCAACAAAATAATCATTAATTGACGTTAATCAAATCAAATGCAATGTGTTCCATGTTTTTTTTCAGTTCAATTCAAAATTACTATTAAAATTAGGTAAATTTTTTGTTGCATTGTTTTAAGCCCAATTAACAGTGCGCATATTGTTTTTTTTATTGTAAGTCACTGATTTTTCTTTTACTTTTATAATACATAGCAGCACACATAATTGGACTGTGTTTTTTTTTAAATAAATGAATATAAAAAGAATTGTTTCTCTTATTTTCAAGGGGGGGGGGGGGGTGTGACTCAACAGCAGAGTCAAGATAGGCATTTTCCGAATTTTTGACATGCTGAGCCCAGAAAAGGTGCTTGCCATCACTGTAATAACACCATCTTAAAAGTATATTCTTTGTATTTGTAGGTTCATAGGTAGGTACTAGCCTATTGGCCCAAGGGTCTAAGTAAGCCTAGCCAACAAAGTTCCCTGGCTTATGCCAACCCAAGAAAGTTAATTTCCTGTACCCCTGTCAAGCAAAGGCATAGAAGTGATCCCCGGGGTATATTTCCTATTTCCCATCCACTCATCAAGATTTTTGTTGAAGAGTGTTAATGAGGAATGTTGCTTGACATAGATAGGTAGCTTGTTCCAGACTATGGGAAGTCTCTGGGACAGGAATCTATCCCTCCAGCATGTCCTGTTTACTGTGGTGACAAGGTTTAGGTCCCAGAGAGTGTAGCTTGGCGGGACTGGGATTTCTTTAGGTGTAGCATGCCCAACAGCTCTGGGTTTCACATAGCTTTATATGTTAGGCAGAGATCACCTCGGAGTAGGCGATATGCTAGAGAGTAAAGCTGGAGTTTTTTTGAGACGGTCAGTGTTGGGCATCTGTTTGAGGCCAGCAATCCTCTTTCTGAGGTACTTCTGTGGCCTTTCCAGCTGCTGCAGATGTCTTGTGAGGTACATTCCAAAAAGGGTGTTGTACTCTATAATGGGTCTAATGAATGTCGAGTAGAGGGGAACAATGACTTATTTTTTCCAGGATGAGAACCCTTTTATGATGAGGTGTGCCACGTAAAAGGATTTCCTGACTACTGTGGCAATGTGATTATCAAAGGAGAGACTACTGTCCACCTGAGTCCCAAGGTCTCTTATCACACATTCGGTGTTAAGAAGACTGATGGCTATGTGGTAGTTCATGGGTACACAGAGTTTTTACTAAAGAGGATAACAATGCACTTTTTGGCATTGAGCTTGAGGCCATGGCTCTGACACCAGGCATTTGTCTCAGTGAGGCCCTTCTGTAGGATGTCCACATCATTTGGGGACTAGACTATAGCTCCTAGTTTGCAGTCATGTGAGAACTACGTTAGCCAGAGGTCCTCTGTGTTAGCCTGTACTTCAGAGAAGTAGATACCAAACAGGAGAGGTCACAGGACTGAACCCTGTGGTACTTCACTTGTCACTGGTTTGAAGTCAGATTTGGAGTCTGCAACTTTTACAATGTGGGTTCTGTCAGTGAGCCAGTTGGCAACACATCTTGTGACATAGGGATTTATACTTAGTTTAGTGAGTTTAGCTATAATTCCAGAATGGGGGATGGTCATGCATTTGGAGCAAGTCCAAAGAAGCACACAATTTTGTTCCAATAGTCTGTTAGTTATTTCGGAGGATTGTTATGAACCTCCATCGCAAGCATACAAATAACTCACACTTCTGACACTTACCTCTGTAACATTCATGCAGGATAATAAGCATTCTTTAACATGTCACTTGTAGCAGGCAATAAAAAAATTGCAAAAATGTTACCAGGTAAAGACCTTCCAACACAACAGCAGTCTGATAAGTATTTATTTTACAAGCAAAGGCTTCTAAAAATCTTGATGTACAAACAAAGCAAATATGATTATGTAATTAAGACCAGAGGTCACAGGGTGGGTCTTGTGCTTCAAATAGAAGTCATTATGACATATTGTGGGTAAAGTACTCTGTGCTAATTACCAATAAAAAGGCTATTATTATAATACTAAGAGATTACAAAATGATACTCAATGATGAGAAAAAAAAAAAAAAAACATATTTTCAGAGTCCCACACATGGTATAATGTACTTGGCAGAAAAGGCAGATTCTGTTTTGAATGTCACCAAAAAACAATCTGTACAGATGTTCAGTTATCACGTGAGTCTTGCAGTCTACTGTAACAGGTAAAACATTGACAATTAGCACGCAAGTATTACTCTCTAACAATGGACAGGAAATACAATGCTTACAATTATTAGAAGCATCATGACCAGACAACCTAAGAGAAAAAGAAAAGGAAGATGATCGGAAAAGGAGAGGAGCAAGCAGTAGTAATCTGAGTTTTCAAATAATTAATGGACAGTACTTATGACTACAGACAACAGCCTGGTAATACTGGCTGCCATGACAATGAAGCATTATCATTCAAGTACTGTAATAACTGTGTGAAGGGACAGCTGTAACTGAGATAACAATGCCATACTTTTAAAGCAATTATATTAAAAATAATTATTTTCAAGTAGCAGTTTCACTGTATAGGGAGCTGAGCGATGACTTGTATGAGAGTAAGCCTTGCTCACTTATCAAATGAATTAAAATGCTAGTTAGTGTTGCCTGCTACTGCCCCTTGAAACTGCAGAAAAGCACAGAGATGCAACTTGAACGTAATGGCAGGTTGGTGACTTTTTTTTTTTTTTTAAGGGTTCATGTACACAGCAGATTCGCACCAATAAGGAGAATTCTTAATAGACCAGCTGTCAGAAGTTTCATTTTCTATTATTTTTGAACTTAAAAAGAATTGTTAAACAACCCAACAAACTCAAACATTTTGGTTCCTGAGCTACTGAAAAGCTTATACAAAGCCATCTTAAGGCGCAGCTGCTACAACTTAGGAATTTAAAGTTTCAGATGGACACTGGTGGCACAACGAAACAAATCATCAAGGGCGGATCAGTGTAAGACTATCTATCTCTGCTTTAAATATTTTGAACATAAAGACGTTTTTGTTTATGAAACACATATGTAAACTATATGACATCTATGTACTTGTAACACTGGCACAAATATAGTAACCACAGTAGATGTTTACTTTCTATGTAAAACATTTGATTTATTTACAGAGTAAATGGACTGCTCTGGGAACCTTTTCAACCACAAAGTGGGCCAACACCACAATATTCATCATCAAATTCAGCAGACACAACAAGTCATTTAATTTGCTACAAACATGCTGTGTTACTCCTCTATCAAAACCTAGCCAGCATGTTAGAAAAAGTTCAGCATTTACAAATATTAACACAGCTTTTAATTTCAGTACTTATGCATATTTACATAGCTTTCCATTTTAACATACCTATCTAACAATTCAGCACTTGCACTGCTTTATATGTAAGATGCCTGTCTTAATATGAATTAAAAATATAACTGGTTTTAGGTAATGACAGAATAAGGATTTGGAAAAGTTACATATTAGAGGAAAGTGGCAGTGCTAGTACGGATAGTAAGGCTGGATCATGGGAAATAGTTATGGAAGAAGTTGCCTGAGGGATTAGTTTGTGAAGGAGAAGTATTGAGGGGTCAAAGAAGGGCTACTTTAAAGTGTGTCTACTGCTTTCTTTAGCAACTGAGGCTAAGACAGACAAGCAGGATATTAACATAAAATATCCATCACAGAATATTTAGTTTTTTTTTTTTTTTATTTCTAACTAGCCATCTTCTCTAAAAGCAGCAGCATTTGTTAGCCTCCTTTAGGTATGCTATTAACTTGCCTCTAACATTAGTTTAATATGTTTAGTTTCTAATTATCTAGAGGTTAGTTACACTAGTTTGCTGGGGGCACCATCGTAAAGCTCTTCTCTCCACTACTAACACACAAGGTAGTCTATGCAATATCAGGTACTCCTCTGCATTAGTTCTTACACTGTAAGAAGCCCTTGTATTTGATCAGGAAACATGTAGTTGATTATGGTCAGAGTTCGTAAGGGGACACAGACTAAACAGAGATTTCTGTGCCAAAGTGCCACTTACCTGCCTACAAACTGCAAATGATGAAATAAATACAAACTGAATATGGGGCCTGTTTGATTTCAGAGATGCACACCTCCCATTCTCACTCCCTGTCCACAGATAGCAGATGCACTAGGCACATACAAATTTTTAACAGGTGGTGCTTTAGAAACTTACCAGGCTGCAGGTCTCACAGACAATATTAACATGGCACAGAAATAAAGATACTCAGTGTGTAATTATCGCACTGTATGCTTGGCAGCTGTCTCCAATTACACATGATAATCCCTTTAACAGGCAAATCCCACTTCTGACGAAGACAGCCACAGAATGCACAGACTGCAGAGTTTCTAAAATGACAGCTTCAGTTCCAGAACTATGTCTGGATAACAATAAAATGTACAGTCAGACCTCAAGGACTACTAACACTGCAGTTAGTTCTTTTTTGGTAGGAAGGTACTAGTAAGAGTGCCCAAGTTAGTGGCAAGTAATGCCCTAATCCTCAGTCTGAAAAGTCCTAGTGGACTCGATGGTTTAATCCCAGGAATTCCATATACTGTTAAATATCATAGAAGCTGAGATTCCCTGGGATTTCCAAGGCCACCATTCTTAAGTCCTGACCACTTTGATAGGTAGCAGTGGAAAAACAAAGAAAAAGAGAATTTTTTTCCTTTGAGTATAGTCTTTCAACTTTGTTTAGGAGTTCTGCACTTCAGAAGGTTCAAAAGTGCACTAGCATGACCACAAAAAACACAGGAACTTCACATCCAGACACAGGAAAAGGGATATGCAGTGACCTTCCTGCGCAGAAGGAACCTACACTCTTTACTTAAGATAAGCACCTTTTCATATAACAAATGTAAAACTGTAGGCTGCTAATAACACTGGAATTGGTGCTTTTATGTTATTTCAAATTCTGCATACCCAAAAAGTTTATTACTCTGATGGCACACAGTAATGTCTTCCTGTGTCTTAAAACACATCAACTGTTTATGTTCTAAAATAAATCTGGCTGGGAAAATTTAAGGCTCCTCTGTTAACAGCTCCACTGCAGAACAATCTTCCACTAGTAATGGTGGTGTTTGAATGTAAGGACAGCCACTAAGAATGAAAAAGGTGCACACATTACTTTTGGTCATGTTTTTTTTCCCCTTTGAAGTACTACATCTAACAAAATACACTTTCTAAAATACCCAAATCCATCTAATTAAAACATAATTACTAGTTTAACCCTATCTTTAAAGTGTTAATTTACTCAAACAGTTTAATGAAGTACAGGTTTTCAATCCAACTGCACCATCTGTTGTTCTAACTTGCGCTGTTACATATGTGCCCATTACTAGCTTTTTTATTCCTCCTGGGTCACGTAAGAACACGGTCTGCTTCGTGACTTACCTTGTAAACAAAGCCTAAAAAGAGAGCTGAAGTAGTTGGTACAAGTGTGGCTTCATAATGAAATAAACATTTAACCACAACTATGCAAACAGACATGCAAATACTTTGCATCATAGACAGTAGGAGTTAACACAACAGTATATGAAGGAAGTATAAACACGTGTCAAAAACTGTTAATTAGCTTTGAATAAAAAACGTTCTTGCAAATAAAATGTGGGCTATGGAAATAATAATTACAACAGACAAGGATAAGGTGATGGCGAAAAAGTACAGTTGTGTACATTTACCATAAATGTAGATGTTCGAGTGTATTCACTATTGCAGTCATTACATTTGGGTTATCTGCTTGCAGGTAGCCCTCAATCGGCCTGATTATCAAAGTCTTGGGTCCTGCATCGGTTGCTGTCTCATCTTTCATGGCATCAGGTAGTCAGGGGTATAAAGCATGCAGCCGATGCCATTACATCAGTTTTTCTTGCCCCAGATGTTAGGTGCCCCCCTAATGGGAAGCAATTACATACAAGGTTACACCAAAGCAAATACACCAGAAAGCTTTTAGTATAGTAAACAAGAAGAGAGGTATAGTTAATAGAAGTCAGGGGGCTGGAGGGAGGGTAACCAGGACTGCAACAGTGAATACACTCGAACATCTACATTTATAAGTGTACACAACTGTACTATATTCTTTGTGTTTCACTGTTGCAGTCAATACATTTGGGTAGATTCCCAAAGCTAAGGAAGGGAGGAGGCAATTAGATAGCATTAGGACCAGCTATTAGGCCCTGCAAGACTGCAGTGGCAGAACCAGCTCTGGATTTAAAAAAAAATGGCAAGTGGTAATGCTTGGTGAGGGTATGTACAGAACTCCAGGTAGCAGCTTCTATGATGTCCCTAGTAGGAACACCTCTGAGAAAGGCTGTAGAATTAGATGCAGCCCTGATGAAATGCGGTCTTATCCCCTGTGGGGTAGGTTTTCCATGGTGCTTATAGCAGAAATGAATGCAATGACCTATCCACTTAGAAATGGTTTGCTTTGAAATGGCCTTCGCCTCTGCCCCTGCAGCAAATGCAACGAGCAGCTGTTCAGATTTCCTGAGAGGCTTAGTCCTGTCCAAGTAAAATCCAAGTTCTCTGTGCACGTCCAAGGAGTGCAGTATTTGTTCTCCTTTGTTCTGTGGATTAAAAAAGAAGGTTGGAAAATGAATGGACTGATTAAAGTCCACACTGGATACCACCTTGGGCAACAAGGAAGGATTGGTCCTGAGGGACACCCTGTCTGCATGAAAGATGATGAAAGGCTCCACTGCCATGAGGGCCTGTAGTTCAGACACCCTTCTTGCTGAAGTGATGGCTAGAAGGAAGGCTGTTTTCCAAGAAAGGAATTTCAACTCTGCAGTTGCAGCTGGCTCAAATGGAGGTAGAGTAAGCTTTTCCAATACAAAGTTAAGGTCCCAGACTGGAGTAGGGGCTCTCCTGGGTGGCCTTAAGTTTTTGGCCTCTCTCAGAAATTGCTTCAGCAGTGGCTGTGAGAAGAGGGGTGGCTCTGTATTATAATGTGCTGAAATGGCCGAGGCATGAATTTTAAAGGAAGAGAAGGAAAGGCCCATGTGAAGCATCTCAGTTACGTTTTGAAGAATATGCAGTAAATTGGGCACTGTTGTGCCCATCCCCTGAGTTTGGCTCCAGGAACATAATCTTTTCCACTTTTCAGCATAGGAGCTTCTAGTACTAGGCCTCCTTGCCTCCAGAATGACAGTCATCACTTGCTTACTGAGGGATGGGAATGGAGAGCTCAGGTAATTAGCCAAGCTGGAAGGTTCAGGGCTTGAAGCTGAGGGTGCAGAATCTGGCCCTCCTGCTGGGACAGCAGGGAAGGGGTCTGAGACAGGTGCCATGGTTCCAGCAGTGACACACTGCACAAGAGGGAGTACCAGTGTTGGCGTGGCCAGTCTGGTGCAATGAGTATTGTCCTTTGTTTGTCCTGTTTGATCTTTAGTAGAACTTTGGAGAGGAGAGGCAGAGGGGGAAAAGCATAAACTGATAGGCTTTTCCAGGTGAAGGACGGGGCATCCACTTTCCAAGCTTGTCTGTGGGGAGTCCTTGTGCAGAATTTGTCCAACTGGTAGTTCTGAGGGGAGGCAAACAGGTCTATCTCTGGGCTCCCCCATTTGTTTCTCAAAATGTTGAATATCTTTGGTTCCAGTTTCCACTCGTGTGGGTCCATGAGATTTCTGCTTAGGTCGTATGCCAGTGTATTTAGCTTGCCTGGCAAGAATTGAGCTTGTAGGTGCACTTGGTAGCTCAAGGATGTGCTCCACAGAGCCATGGCTAGTCTGCAGAGAGGGTATGAGTGGGTTCCCTCCTGCTTGTTTATGTACCATATAACAGTGGTGTTGTCAGTCTTTACCAATAATTGTCCTGGAAGAATGTGGTCCTTGAAGGCTGTCAGAGAATTCTGCACAGCTAACATTTCTTTTTGATTGATATGCAAATGCACTTGACTTGGGTTCCATTTTCCCTGAATGCACTGGCCTGCCAAGTGAGCCCCCTTGCATAGTCTGATGCATCTGTTGTTAGGGTTTGGGCAGCAGGGGGTAGAGTGAATGGCAGTCCCTTGTTGTGGTGGCAGGCCTCTGCCCACCATAGGAGCTCTGTCTTTATACAAGGAATGATATTGATTCTAGGTCCTGAGAATGTTGACACCATAGGCTTTTTAGATACCATTGTAGTTTCCTCATATGGAATTAGTAGAATGCAACAGGCCATGAACACCAGGGCTTGCAATATTTTCCTTGCAGATAGCTGGGTCTTTGTGGTCAGTAGTTTGAAGTAGGCTGTCAAATAAACTTGTTTTTCTGGCATGAGGTAGGCCATGTGGAAAGTTGTATTCAAGCTTGCTCCCAGGAATGCAATTTTTTGGCAGGGTACTAGGTGTGATTTCTTTTCGTTTATGGTGTACCCCAGTGAAGTTAGTAGCTTCTTTACAAATGCCAGATGATTTAATAGTATGTCCTGGCTTTCTGCCTAAATTAGACAACCATCCAGGTATGGGTATATTTAAATATTTCTTTGCCTGCAGAATGCAATGACTGGAGCTAGGCACTTTTTGAATACCCTGGGTGCAGTAGATAAGCCAAAGGGCAGTGCAGAGAACTGATAGTGCATGTAGTCTGCTCTGAAGCGTAGGTATTTTCTGCAAGATTCCTTTATTAGGATGTTCAGGTATGCTTCCTTTAAATCCAATGCTGCCAACCAGGCATTTTTGCCTAGCATGGGAAGCAGCTGATGAAGAGTTAGCATTTTGAATTTTGGGATTACCAAAAAGGTGATGTTCATCGTGCATACAGCTGCAGTCATTACAGATGGGTTATCCTGCCATCAAGCGGGTCCTCGGTCGGCCGAATTCCAAAGTCTAGGTCTGGCGTTGGTTGTCGTCGCTTCTTCCTTGACGTCAGTGCGGCAGGGGTATAAAAGAGGCAGCCGACGCCATTTTCTCCAGTCTTTCTTGCCGCGGTGAAGCAGAAGCAGTTCGCAAGTGCCGGTCGGCCAGCTCCTGAGATTTACGAAAGTATTTCAGCCGAAGTCTTCTTTAAAGCTAAGTACCCCATTGGGGAAACTTTTCTTGCCTCAGACCGATGTCAGACAAAGTTAATAATTGCATTTCTTGTGGGAAGCAAATACGCATAAGGATTTCCACTCTTTCTGAATACCTTGCTTAGGGCCAGACCACGACGTCTCGGCCTGCCGTTTTTGTGCTAGGTTCAACAAGCGCACTATTAAGCGCAGGGCGGAGTTCGCCCTTCATTATTTTGGCAAAAAATTTAACTATATCATGTCATCAGATACACTGACACTAGTTTTAAGCAAAAGACGCAAAGACAAGGATCGACATCCGAGGTCTGCACCGAGTACTGCGACCACGCTTAGGCCGACTACCGGTTCTCCGGTTCTCAGCGAGGCGCCTACGCAGCCCCTATCGATGAAACTATTTTACCGGTGACTTCAGTATCCAAGGTCGCAGGCTCCTCGGTCTCCATTCCCACTGCAGATACTGGCACCACTCTTGGTGGGGAAACTGAAAATTTAGTCAGGCCTGCCATTTCTGAAGGCGTCTTCAGGCCTTCCACCTTCTCTATTAAATCCTTCACTAAATCCAAAGCTGCCACAAAAACTAAAAAACAGGGTCCTCAGACCTCCTCTCAAGGCCCCATGCCTAAAAAGCAGATGCTTAAAATGGCTGAGGATTTGATAACTCTCATCAGGGGTTCTCAACCCCCCTCTGACAAAAGACCCAGATTGGAGGAAGACTACCCTTCCTCAGACCAGGCTTCTATTACCTCAGACCATTCTGAGGACCAGGATTATGCCTATTCCCCTTTCGAAGATTCTGATGCTGAGGAGTCTATTCCCTCAGTCTCCCCCCCTGAGGACTACTCTTTTGGGGAAACCCTGCATACATTGAGGGAACACTTCCACAGGGAAGGCCAAGATTACTCAGATTCCAAGAAATGGCTCAGGGAATTTCTACTGCTCCCCCAGCATAGGCCCCTGGCTATCCCTCCTGTTTTAGATATTTTGGATGATGTGTACGCAGAAGCCAGCCTTAATCCAGATTCTTTACCTCCAGCCCCTGTTAAACCAGACAGGTATTACCGGGTTCCTGATTCTCACCAGTTCCTTTATAAAAGCCATACTGCTGACCCAGAAACTATTTCACAGGGTCCCAAGGGAATAAAGGCCTCTACTGCTAAAAACCCTTTACCTTCAGAAAGAGATTCCAGAGCATTAGAAAGGTGGGGGAAAAAGGTGTATACATCTGCCACTTTAACCATGAGGGCATTAAACTGTCAATTTCATATGTTAAAGTACCAACAGTTTTTGTTATCTCAGTTGAAAAGCAAAATGACACAAACAGAACAACCAGATTTGAAAGAGTTGCAGGATTTGTTGCATGGAGCAGAGCAAGTGGGTAAACATACCTTGCAGTGTGTTTTTGATGCTTTAGAGGCCTCATGTAGAGCTGCTGTCACCGGGTCTGTTATACGTAGACATGCTTGGCTCAAAGAGCAAACCTTACCAGATCATGTCAAAGCAAAATTATTTGATGCACCACTTCAAAAAGATGTATTGTTTGGTGTTAAAGCTGAGGAGGTACTAAAGAAAATGGAGGAAAAAGCGAAATCTATGCAAACAGTGAAAGATTTCTTGCAGGTACAACCTCCACACTTCAGCAGAAACTGGCCTTCAAAAAATTGGTCCTTTCCAGCCATGGACAGACCTCAAAGGGACAGATACAGACACCCAAGGGGTAGAGGACAACCTCAAGGATCTTACAGAGCAAGACAGTGGCAAGCACCAACCCCAAGAGGTGGAGAAGATAGATCACAGTCTTTTACAAAACAGACACAATGACTTCCCCCCTATGCCTGCCAAACAAAGCTTTAATGGCAGCACCTTTGGGTGGAAAACTGGCATTATTTTCAAAAAACTGGCATATTGTTTCAAAAGACAAATGGATTCTGGACATTATAGACAGAGGCTACAGGTTCCACTTTCACACCCTTCCAAAAATGAGAGGCATGCCAAACCTGCCACAAAATCAAAGGGCAGAGGCACACAGACAAATTTCCGCTCTCATGGATATGAAAGCGATTCAAGAGGTACCTGCAAAAGAACAAGGTCAAGGTTTTTATTCCAGACTATTCCTGGTACCAAGGAAAGACAAAGATTGGAGACCCATCTTAGACCTATCCATCCTAAACACACATCTACAGCTGCCAAAATTCAAGATGCCCACATTACAGCAGCTTCTTCCCATGCTGGGCAAGGAGTCTTGGCTGGTAACACTGGACCTCAAGGAGGCATACCTACATGTCCCTATCAGACAAGATTGCAGAAGATACCTCAGATTTCCTGCAGGTTCAGCCCATTACCAATTCTCTGCATTGCCCTTTGTGTTTACGAAATGCCTGGCATCAGTAATTGCCTTCTGTAGACAACAAGGAATACAAATTTACCCATATCTGGATGACTGCCTGATCCAAGCGGACAGCAAGGACATTCTATTGCAGCATCTGGCGTTTGTAATAAAAATGTTAAACTACCTGGGATACACAGTGAACAAAAAGAAATCAAAACTAATACCTTCTCAACAGATAATTTTCCTGGGTGCCAGCTTAAATACAACCACCCAGATGGCCTACCTCACGCCAGACAAACAACGGCAACTGTCTCAATACTTCAACAAAATGGCAACTTTCACCAGACTAACTGCAAGGAAAGTCCTGCAGGCTCTGGGATTCATGGCACCTTGCATCCTACTAATACCATGTGCAAAGCTGCATATGAGGAAACTACAATGGTACCTAAAAAACTTATGGTCTCAACACAGCTACAGCTTGGAAACAATTATACCACTCATTCCATGCCTTCAAAAGGAATTTTTGTGGTGGGCTCAAGCATGCCAAAGAAACACAGGTCTCCCTTTCTGTGTACCTCAAGCAACTCAAATCATCACAACGGACGCCTCAGACTATGCCTGGGGAGCACACATGGCAGATCAGTGCATTCAGGGAAAATGGTCCCAAAAAGAGAAGCACCTACACATCAACCAAAAGGAGATGCTAGCCATGCAAAATGCTCTTATGACCTTCAAAGACCTACTGCATCCAGGCCAGCTGTTGATAAGGACAGACAACACCACAGTCATGTGGTACATAAACAAACAGGGGGGGGACTCATTCATACCCCCTGTGCAGGCAAGCCATGACCCTATGGAACACAGCACTGGAATTGCAAATTCAACTACAGGCACAATTCCTGCCAGGGAAGGAAAACACACTGGCGGACAACTTAAGCAGAAATATGACAGACCCACACGAATGGAAGTTGCATCCTCAAGTTTTCTCAAAGATAACTCAGGCATGGGGACAGCCAGACATAGATCTATTTGCTACCCACAGAAATTACCAGTTGAAAATACTTTGTTTAAGGACCTATCATCCACAGGCCTGGAAAGTGGATGCACTCTCTTTCAATTGGACAATACTGACAGTCTTTGCCTTCCCGCCTCTTCCTCTACTGTCCAAAGTTCTATTAAAAGCCAGAGCAGAGAGGCCACAAATGATTCTCATTGCTCCAGACTGGCCACGGCAACACTGGTATCCTCTCCTAAAGAGCCTGACACACTCCCCACCATGGATCCTGCCTCTAGTCCCTCTTCTGTTGTCCCAGCACAATTACAAAACCCTTCACAGCCAGCTCAAAACCCTAAATCTAGCTGCATGGAGAATACCTTAATTTCCCAACAGACTCTCCTCTCCAAGGAGGTGCAGGATGTCATCTTGGAGGCCAGAAAAGACCCTCTACCAGAAAAGCCTACTCCACCAAATGGAAACGATTTTGTTCCTGGAATCAAGAAAAGGCCCAGAATCCTTGGGTAATAAATATACCTCAAATTTTACAGTACATAGCTGAGATGTAACAGTGGCCTTTCCTTCTCCTCCATCAAGATCCACGCTTCAGCCATTTCTGCACAATACAACACAGATACTCCTTTATTCTCACATCCTCTAAGACAGTTCCTCAGAGGGGCAAAAAATATAAAACCCCCAAGGAAACCACCAGTCCCAGCTTGGGACCTCAACTTCGTACTGGAAAAGCTGACCCTGCCTCCCTTTGAGACGGCTTCTTCAACAGAGCTACAATACTTGTCATGGAAAACAGCCTTCCTTCTGGCTATCACCTCTGCATGCAGGGTTTCGGAACTACAGGCCCTCATGGCTGTGCAACCATTCATCATTTTCCATCAAGACAGAGTTTCCTTACGAACCAACCCTACCTTCATGCCAAAGGTAGTATCCAGTGTAGCTTTGAATCAGACTATCCACTTACCTACCTTTTATCCAAATCCACAGAACAAAGGGGAGAGACTACTACATTCCTTGGACATTCACAGACAACTTCGTTATTACTTGGACAGAACAAAGCCATTCAGGAAATCTGAGCAGCTCTTTGTGTCCTATGCTACAGGTGCTCAAGGAAAGGCTATTTCCAAACAGACAATTTCAAAATGGATAGCCCGCTGCATACGCTTTTGTTATTCATTTCATGGAAAATCAGTGCCTGTATACATCAGATCCCACTCCACCAGGGCCACAGCTACCTCTGCAGCTTTCCTCAGGGGGGGTCCCTACCAAGGACATTTTGGAAGCAGCTACTTGGAGTTCAGTGCACACTTTCTCCAAGCACTACCACCTTCCACTATACTCAAAATCTAGAGTGGGCTTTGCCACAGCAGTCCTGCAGGGCATCCTCGCTCCTCCTAGTTCCACTTAGTGCCTACCACCCTTACTTAGCTTTGGGATTCTACCCATCTGTAATGACTGCAGCTGTATGCACGATGAACATAGTACGGTTTTGTACCTACCATAAATGTAGATGTTCGAGTGCTCATACAGCTGCAGTCCAGGTTACCCTCCCTCTGTCCCCTCTTAGGACAGGCCTTTTGACAAACACCTTTATCATACAACCTATTTGGGGTATTCTATTATGGTGTATTTGCTTGCAACTACTGTTTTTTATTCATCTACATTGCATGTTTGCATAACACTATGTTTTGCCTTCCGCCTTCCTTCTGGGGGCACCTGACATCTTGGGCAAGAAAAACTGAAGAAAATGGCGTTGGCTGCCTCTTTTATACCCCTGCCACACTGATGTCAGGGAAGAAGCGATGACAACCGACGCCGGACCTAGACTTTGGAATTCGGCCGACCGAGGACCCGCCTGATGGCAGGATAACCCATCTGTAATGACTGCAGCTGTATGAGCACTCGAACATCTACATTTATGGTAGGTACAAAACTGTACTTTTAGGATAGACAGGTCCAGGATAGGATGCCAGGAATTGTCTTTTCTGGGTACCAGGAAAAGTCTTGAGTAAAAACCTTGCCCCCATTTCTCTTCTGGGACAGGCTGAATAGCCCTGACACTTAGAAGAGAGAGAGCATGCTTTTGAGCCTCTGTCCACTGATTTGGGGGTAGGTCTGGCCAACTGTTTGGGGTTGGTAAGGAGTGGAAGTGGAATCTGTATCATTGGGAAACTATATTTAAAACCCATTTGTCTTGGGTAATGAGTTCCCAGTTTTTTGCATGCAGGGTGATCTTTCCCCTAAAGGAAACGTCAGTTGAGCAGGGCTTGGAAGGATAAAGGTTAAGTCATTGTGACAGTTTACCATAGGGGGGGTGTCATACTCCTTCCAGCTTTGGAAGTAGGAGGCCTCACTGCTTAGGCCTGTGAGTACCTTGAGACTGAAGCCTGGGTGGTCTGCTGGTCCTGGGTTTGGACTGGACTGAGAAGGACTGGAAGAGACAGGAAAGGACCAATCCTTAGAAGGCCAGTGCCTACTAAATCTGGGAGGCTGCATTTGCAGGAAATCTTTAACAGTTTGCATAGATTTAGCTTTTTCCTCCATCTTTTTAAGTACTACTTTTGCTTTGTTGCCAAACAGGCGGTCTTGGTTTAAGAGAGCATCCAGTAATTTAGCTTCAACATGATCTGGCAATGTTTGCTCCTTAAGCCAAGCATGCCTTCTAAGTACAGACCCAGTGACAGCAGTCCTGCAAGATGCCTCTAATGAATCAAAACCACATTGCAAAGTATGTTTACCAAATTGTTCAGCAGAATGCATTAAATCATGTAATTCTTTAGTTTCAGCACAGTCAGGAATCAACATGTTTTTCTGTTTAAGTAATCCAATAATATGCTGCTGAAAAGTAGCAGAAGTGTATACCTTCTTACCCCATCTGTCCAGGACCCTGGAATCTCTATCAGAGGGGGTAGGGTTTGTGTCAGTAGTAACCCTAAAGCCTTTTAGTCCCTGTGAAATGGTCTCTGGATCCACTGTAGGAGTCTTAAAGAGGAACTTGTGAGAGTCAGGTACTTTGTAATACCTGTCAGCTTTCCTGGGAGCCGGAAGTAAAGTGTTTGGGGCCAGGCTATATTTCAAGAAGGCATCATCTACAATGTCCAGTACAGGAGGGATAGCTAAAGGCCTGTGTTGAGGTAGGAGTAAAAATTCCCTAAGCCCCTTTTTGGAGTCAGAGTAATCCTGGCTTTCCCAGCGGAAATGCTCCCTAAGAGTATGCAAAGTTTCACCAAAAGAGAAATCTTCTGGAGAGGAAGCAGAGAGAATGGAGTCCTCTGCATCGGAATCCTCATAGGTAGACAAGGGCAAATCCTGGCCATCAGAAGCAACAGAAATTCCAGAATCCAAGAATCAGAAGGAAAATCAGTTCTAGGTCTCTTAGAGGTAGAAGGGTGGCTTCCCCTGATTAGAGTAATAAGGTCTTCCGCCATTCTTATCATTTTTGTTAGGCATAGGGGCCTGACTATGCGGTCTGGGCGTCAGTTTTCTGGGTGTGGATTGAGTTTTAGGCCTTGAAGAAGAAGAAGATGGCATTGGTTTAATATGCAAGTCAATAGGCCTGAATACACCCTCAGAAGCCATTGCCTGCAGAGCAGCTCCGGACCCATCCAAGGTAGAAACACCCGCAGGTTCCATAGTCGAAGAAGCATCTCGCGGCATACCAGACTCCGAATGGGTCTTAGTAGAGGCCTGCGAATCTGAAGTAGCGGGTCTCAGGGGCTAAGAAAGCACCTCACTGAGTACCGGGTGAACTGGCAACTAGCTTAACAGAAGCATCGTCGGCAGCTTTGGACCTATGCGGTCTGTCTCTCTCTATCTTTGCGTTTCTTTGGAATGTTGGTAGTCGGGTGGCTTACCGAAGCCATTTCTGGATAATTGAACCAAGTACCAAAATAGATGCGAAAATTAACCGATGACAAATAGTTCGAGGATTGAATAAGGCACACAACCGACAGCAAGGGACTTGTGGTCTGGGCCTAAGCAAGAAATGCAGTACAAATGAAAATCTTTATGAGGTATTTGCTTTCCACAAGTAATACAATTGTTAACTTACTGGCATTGGTTTAGAGCAAGAAAAAGGAACCCCAATGGGGTACTTCGCTTTGTTGAAGACTTCGGATCTGAAACTCGAAAATGAGAATTTCAGGAGTCGGCTGACCGGCATTTGCGAACTGCTTCTGCTTCGGGCACCGCACGGCAAGAAAGACTAATGTAATGGTGTCGGCTGCATGCTTTATACCCCTGATTACCTGACGTCATGGAAGATGAGACAGCAACCGATGCAGGACCCAAGACTTTGATAATCAGGCCAACTGAGGGCTACCTGCAAGCAGATAACCCAAATGTAATGACTGCAACAGTGAAACATGAAGAACACTTAAAGGGGAACACAAAGTTCAGAGAGCTAAGATCTAGTATGTAAAAATGAAAAAGAATGGAAAAGAAATATCGCTGACTTGGAAACCACAAAATAGGAAATTAAATTTGGGAGAGAGACAAAATGACTGGTAGGGGAGACATTTTATCACACAAAATGAAGAAAGAATCAGTTGAAGACAACAGACATGGGAATAGAAGAAAGCTGGAGAATAGAAGAAAGAAGGAGCTTGGCAATTTAAAAGAGATGGTTAAAGCTGTAAAGCTTCTTCTTCCTGTCTTGGGTTTGATTCCCTTTTGTGTCTATCTTCATACTATTAAACTCTGATTCAGTTATCAGACCACTGCTCCAGAAGTAGTGGTGTCCTAAAAATTTAATAAATAAAAATTAGGTAAGGGAAAGCTCAATGACAGAGAAAACAATGAGAGACACAGAAGGAAAAAAGCTTTATAAAAATGGAATAGAAGAAATGTATGGCGGAGTGACAAGCACAGGGAAATTAATCTATAACAAAGAATACACTAATGAAACACATGAATACGTAAAGTTGTAGCACTGAAACACAATTTCATAGGGTGAACTGTTGAACTTATGATCTACTGACCACTCGAAGAAGCTTGACCTGCTGTATACCCATGCTGACATTTGTTGATATTTTCTCCTTCCTTACATGTGCATCTATATTTATTTATTTACATTTGTTGACCGGGAGTGTCCGACTGGACGTAGGTCCATTTTCAGCGGAGGCTCGGGGAGAAAAGCTCCACAGTTAAAATAAACATTGGATTACATAGCAATTAACAATTTGATTAACATAGCATTAATTACAAACATATTTACAGATGAAGAACATAGTACATCAGTAGACAACTAGAATCTTTACCTGTGAAGTACATAACAGACATTAACAAGAAGTTCCTGCTGTATAATAAGTACTAGGCTTATGAGCATCTGAGCTTGCTATAATCAAGGTAGTTAGTGAGGTGGAAAGCAAGGTAGTGGTTGGATGGGGTGGGTGATATTAGAGTGGGAGTTGCAAGGGCATAGCCAGCATGTTTTAGGTGTGCTTTTAGTAAAGTTTTGTATACTTATATGTATAAGTCAGCGATTTTTGAAGGAAGTTAATAAGCAACTACTCTTGATAATGAGTGGAGACTTACTACCCAGTTTTGGAAGTTGTTGAAAATGCATCTGTCACATTTTTACGTTACTGACATTTATATTTAGTATTATGTTCTCTTGATCCAGTGTTAGCAACCCCAGCAGTGTGTTCTAGACATAGACTTTTGAACAGAAATAGAGCATTTACTGCCTTACAAACCAGTAAAAGATAATCTCTACGTAACCTATGAACCTATGAACAAGAAACAGAATATATTTTTATGTCCTGAAGCCTTTCTGAAAAGCTCAAGATTTTCCAGACCTATAATTTTTCTTGTACAGAATTGTAGATTTTCAAATTCTTTCTGGTAACTCGTTCAAAGACACCAGAGTGCAGTATTGTACTCTACACCGAGTTGGATAAGTGAGGCATTAAGTGGTAAAACAATCTCTGGAAACAATAAAAAAGTACTTTATAGTCCTGAGTTGTGGTTTATTGAGCTTGTTGGGCATCCTACTGTGCTAATTCAATTTTATTGGTATATTGCCCTTGTTTCACCTGGGTTTTGTTTGTATATTACCCATTTCAAATGGTACTTTGCAAGGAATATCCTTCATATCTCTCCTCAGGGCTTCCATATATTGTTTATGATCTTTTCTGCCCACAGTACTTTTTAAGGCACGGATTCTTTGTTAGACATTCCAGACTAACAAATCTGAATCCAACCCACATATGCTGAATAAACTGTCTTACTAGGAGGCTTTCCTGATATTCATACAGTAAACTCTCAGTTAACTGGCACCCATGGGGATTGGTAGAAGCATACCGGATAACTGTAGTTTCTGGTTGCTTGAGAGTTACTATTAAACATAGGCCTGACTAATACTGTCCCCTATACTATTTGCTTGGTTTGACTTGTTCAAGTTGGGGAGAGAGGGAACTTATTCCTATCTTCCTTTTTAAAACTCTAAAAAGTAAGGTAAGAAAAAGAAAGTCCAACATGTGAAAATTGTACTGTATTTTTTCTTTTGCTGGTTGCTTGAGTTCCGGTTAACTGAGAGTTTACTGCACACGTATTGTTACAGAAAGTAAAGCTGTTTAAGTTGGTTGAACTTACCATAACAGTATATGTTCAAATAATCATTGCTGCAGTAGACTTAGCTATACAGATTATATCCTGCTAAGGATATAACAACTTGCCAGCTTCCAAAGCTTCAGGGTGCCTTCCACACACCAAAACCGCCATGTAGCTAGAGTTGAGCTAACTAAAAAGACATCCCCTTCAGAGCTTTCCTGCCAGCAGACAGAGGGAGGCTGAGCACCTGAAAGGACAATGCTAAGAGTAACAAAAAATAAATGTGGCATAAAAACACAACAAAAAATGAGGATGGAAGAAGTGGTCCCTTTGTATGTACAGAGGACCAAGTAGCAGCTTCAAAATACTCCCAGAATGCAACTCTTTCCAAAAAACCAAAAACACAGATGAAGTAAAGGCGCTAGTAGGGTGGACCTTGACCCAGCCTGGAATAGCTCTATGACAGTGAGCATCACAAAAGATGTCAACCATGTGGAAATAGTCTGTACTGAAACAAGGTTGTCCCTTCTTATCTTCACAAGAAACGAACAACTGATCCGATGATCTAAAACATTCATTTCTGTCAAGATGGTACCAGAGTTGTCTGCAGCTATCCAATGTATGGAGTATCCTTTCTCCCTAATTTTTAGGTTCAGGAAAGAAAACAGGGAGATGGACAGTTTGGCATAAAGTAAACCTGGATATCACTTTAGGCATAAGGGTTGGGAAGGTGGCCTAACGGTTAAGCTGTTTGCCTTACAAACACAAGGTGCAGGGTTTGAGTCTCACAAGAGATAATTGGCTAGGCTTAACATGGCTCGGAAGGGCAGTTAGCTTAGTACTAATCTATGAACAATGGACATCTATGAAAAGGACTGGATGGCCATGATGGTGCAGAGGTTAGCATTTTCACCTCACAGCAACAGGTTCTCCGGTTTGATTCTCAGCTGGAGTGCCTTCTGTGTGGAGTCTGCATGTCCTCCCTGTGGTTGAGTGAGTCTTAAAAAGACAAGCAGGAAGGTACATGTGTGTGTGTGTGTGTGTGTGTGTGTGTGTGCGCGCGCACGTGTACCTTCTGTGAAGGTTGGGTGGTGGGCTGGCAACTCGACACTGTAAAAAGTCCACTGCCAAATCAATCTGCTGACCAGTGATCCACTGTGGTGAACCCTAACGGAGGAAGATGAAAGACATTGTATTTTTAGCTCTCAAAGAGCATCTGGCCCTATGGAAAATGAGGTAGTGTTGATTTACATAAGAGCTTGCAACTCAGATACCCTTCTTGCAGAGGTCAGAGCAATCAGTAAAACTGTCTTCCATGTTAAGAACTTCAAGTCAGCCAAATTAGCTGGTTCAACTGGATTAAGTGTTAGCTTTTCTAACATAAAACAAAGAAGAGCTACTGATTTACTTGGAGGCCTCTTATACAAAACCCCTTTCAAGAACATTTTGATATGAGACTGCATTGAAAAGGAGGATGCATGGGCAGGCATGCTGAAATGACTGATAAATGAAACTTGACAGAGGAATAAGAAAGGCCATAAGATAGCAACTCATAAAGACATATTGTAAAACCAGAGAGCAACTAGCCCCAAAAGGGTGCTGGTTATGCTGTTGGCACCAACTAGAAAACCTTTTCCATTTGCTAATGCATTATTTTTCTAGTATCAGAGTTTCTTGACTCCTTTAGTACCTGCTGCATGTCCTTGGTGCCTAAAAGGAATTAAGACACTATCATCCAGGCAGTCAGTTGGAGATGACAGATTGTATACAAATTGTTTTGTATATTAAGAACCGAGTAAAACTGGTCCAGTATTATAGACATCTATTTGAGTTTCAGTATTAATGAAATTTGTAAAAAGCAGGTGATAATGTTACTGCATTTGGGAATATAAGCCCTTACCATTATCATTACAAAAAGTACAGTTTTGTACCTACCATAAATGTAGATGTTCGAAGATCCACATTGCTGCAGTCCTAACACTTGGGTAGTCCGCTGTCCCAGTCGGCCCGAATACCAAAGTATATGGCTGACGTCGGTCAAGGCGCATTAGTCTGACGTCAGGACGTCAGGGTACAAATGCGCATGACCGACGTCATATCCTCAGTCTTTTCTTGCCCCAGATGTCAGAAGACCCTAAAAGATAAGGCTAAAACCAAAAACACCACACACTCCTGCACCAAATATATATACAATATATACAAATTTACAAGAGTATAATCTCATCCACACAACCACCCCTAAACACAGAGGGAAGGAGGGAGGGTAAATTGGACTGCAGCAATGTGGATCTTGAACATCTACATTTATGGTAGGTACAAAACTGTACTATGTTCTTCATACCACATTGCTGCAGTCCTAACACTTGGGTAGAATCCCAAAGCAGAGGTAAGGGAGGCTGGCAAATCATAAGGAAGCAGGAGCTGACAACATGCCCTGCAAAACAGCCGTGGCAAAACCAGCCCTAGATTTAGAGTAGAGAGGAAGGTGGTAATGCTTAGAGAAAGTATGCACTGAACTCCAAGTAGCTGCCTCCAAAATATCCTTAGTTGCCACCCCCCTTAGAAATGCTGTTGAAGTGGCAGTAGCCCTAGTGGAATGAGGCCTAATCCCAGCTGGAATCTCCTTGCCATGATGGGAATAACAAAATGCAATGCAAAACCCAATCCACTTAGAAATAGTTTGTTTTGACACAGGCTTGCCCTGAGAACTCAAAGCAAAAGAAACAAACAACTGCTGAGACTGCCTAAAATCCTTAGTCCTGCTTAAATAATAGCAACTGCCTGTGTACATCTAAAGTGTGCAAAATCTTCTCCACCTTATTTTGGCGATCTGCATAAAAGGTAGGCAAATGAATAGTTTGGTTTAAAGCCACACTAGAAACCACTTTAGGCATAAAGGAAGGATTAGTGCGTAAAGATACCCTATCCTTATGAAAAATCAGGAAAGGCTCAACAGCCATAAGGGCCTGCAATTCAGACACCCTTCTTGCAGATGTAATGGCTAACAAAAAGGCAGTCTTCCATGACAAATATTTCAATTCAGCAGTAGCTGCAGGCTCAAAAGGTTGTAGAGTGAGTTTCTCCAACACAAAATTGAGGTCCCAAGCAGGAGTAGGAGCTCATTGGGGGTCTTATATTCTTTGCCCCTCTAAGAAATTGCTCGAACAAAGGATGAGAAAACAATGGTGGGTCACAATCATAGTGAGCTGAAATTGCTGCAGCATGAATCTTAATGGAAGAGAAAGACAAACCTTTGTCCAATAACTCAGTAAGATATTGAAGAGCCACACTCAAATTTGGCTCAGAAACATCCAAATCCTTTGCTGCACACCAAAATAAAAATCTCTTCCATTTTCCTGCGTACACTTTCCTTGTACTAGGTCTTCTGGCTTCCATAATCACATTCAAAACTTGTTGAGGAAGCTGAGACCTGCTATGGTTCAAAACAGAATATGCCAAGCTGTTAGATGAAGAGAGTGAAGCTTGACATTGAGCAGATGCCCGTCCTTCTGAGACAATAAGTGTGGAATCAAAGATAAGGGCCATGGAGGCTTCCTTACCAGACTCCTCAGTAATGGGTACCAGTGCTGCCGAGGCCAATCTGGAGCTATTAAAATCATCCTTGGCTTGTCTTGTCTGACCTTTAGAAGTACCTTTGGGAGGAGAGGCAGAGGTGGAAAGGCATACACATGAAGATTGTTCCAACTGAAAGAAAGAGCATCCACTTTCCAGGCTGTGTGATGAAACCTTTTCGTGCAAAACTTTGGCAGCTGGTGGTTTAGTGGAGAAGCGAACAGATCTATGTCTGGAGCTCCCCATGACACTGTCAATGTCTGAAATACATGAAGATCCAGTTTCCACTCGTGGGGATCCATGATTTGCCTGCTTAACACATCTGCTAAGGAGTTCTGTGCTCCTGGCAGAAACCTTGCTTGAAGATTCAGCTGCAAGCTTAACGCAGTCTCCCACAAAATCATTGCTTGCCTGCATAGAGGATAAGAATGTGTTCCCCTTGTTTGTTGATGTACCACATGACAGTTGTGTTGTCTGTTAGAATCAACACCTGCCCTGGAAGAAGTAAATCCTTGAAAGCCAGTAATGCAAACTGGACTGCTAACATCTCCTTCATGTTGATATGTAGATGCTGCAGTCTGGCAGGCCACTTGTCTTGTATCCACTTTCCATTCAGATGAGCTCCCCAAGCTGTGTCTGAGGCATCTGTCGTTAGAATCTGACTCGCCTCTGGCCGGGTCACAGAGAGTCCCTTGTTTAGGTGACATTCCTGAGCCCACCACAAAAATTCCTTTTGAATGCAAGGTATTATTTGAATGACAGTGTCCAAATCCTGGCAGTGCTGTGTCCATACATTTTGAGATACCATTGTAGCTTCCTCATATGCAGTTTGGCATTGGGAAGTACCAGAATACAAGATGCCATGAACCCTAAGGCTTGAAGGACTGTCCTTGCAGTCAGCCCGGACTGATGAGATAGTTGATGGAAGTAAAGAGAAAGATTCTTTTGTTTGTCCGGGGTTAAAAAGGCCATCTGGGTTGCTGTATTCAGTCTCACACCCAGAAAGCACATGTCTTGAGAGGGTACTAGACTGGACTTTATTTCGTTCACAGAATACCCTAGGCATCTTAGCACTGCTATCACATATTCCAAATGCTGAAGAAGCACGTCCCTTCCTTGAGCCAGAATCAGGCAATCGTCCAAATAAGGATAGATTTGTATTCCTTTTAGCCTGAAGAAAGCTATCACTGGAGCCAGAACCTTTGTGAATACTCTGAGCGCAGTAGATAAGCCAAAGGGCAATGCAGAGAACTGATAATGAGAATTCCCAGCTCTGAAACGCAGATACTTCCTGCAAATTAGTCTGATAGGAACATGAAGGTAAGCTTCCTTGAGATCCAAAGTTACCATCCAGTGATCTTTGCCCAGCAGAGGTAAAAGCTGTTGTAACGTCAACATTTTGAACTTGGGAATGTCCAGATAAGTGTTGAGGATAGACAGATCCAAAATTGGTCTCCACGTGTTTCCCTTTTTTGGTACTAGGAACAGGCGAGAATAAAATCCTAGGCCCCTTTCTGGCCCAGGAACCGGCTGAATGGCCCCTATTTGGAGCAACAGAGAAATTTGCTTGTGAGCCTCTTTCCTTTGTTGAGGAGGAATGTCTGGCATGCCTTTGAAAGGAGGCAAGGTATGGAAATAAAACCTGTAACCGTGGTGAATGATATCCAATACCCATCTGTCTTGGGTAATTAAACTCCAGTTTACCTTCCTCCCAAAGGTGCTGCCAGACGAGAAGATTCTGGCAGCTGAAAAGGCAGGTCATTGTGTCTGTTTACGAAAGGACTGACCCCTGCCCTCACCAGAAGACTGAGCAGGTGAACTCCCTGTTCTAGGCCTAAAAGAACCTTGAGCTCTGCCTCTACCACGTCTAGCCCTACCCCTAGACTGGGAATCATAAGCAGGATATGTCCACCCCTTGGTAGGCCAATTTCTACTAAACTTCGGAGGCTGAACCTGCAAAAAATCTTTAACAGTCTGCATAGACTTAGCCTTGTCTTCCATTTTCTTTAGAACTGCTTCCACAGGCGAACCAAACAACACATCAGATTGTAAAGGAGCATCTAAAATCCTTGTTTTCACATGCTCAGCTAAATTCTGATCCCTCAACCAGGCGTGCCTGCGAAGAACCGAACCAGTGGCAGCCACCCTCGAAGAGGCCTGCACAGCATCAAAACCACATTGCAAAGAATGCTTACCCACCTGTTCAGAAACATGAACTATATCCTGCAACTCTTTACACTCAATACCTTCCGCCAAAGCATCTACCTTAGACTTTAATTGTGAAAGGAGATAATTTTGGTATTTCAACATGTGAAACTGGCAATTCAAAGCTCTCATGGCCAAAGTGGAAGAAGTATACACTTTCTTTCCCCATCTATCGAAAGCCCTAGCCTCTTTATCTGGAGGAACAGGATTTTTAACAACAGAAGCCTTAACACCTTTAGGCCCCTGTGAAACAGTTTCTGGGTCTGCCCTAGGACTCTTAAAAGATACTTATGAGCTTCAGGCACCCTATAATATCTATCCGGTTTAACTGGAGCAGGAGGCAAAGAGTCAGGGTTCAGAGAAGCCTCTGCAAAAACATCCTCTACCACATCTAGAACAGGAGGTATAGCTAAAGGCCTATGCTGGGGTAGAAACAAAAATTCCCTAAGCCTTTTCCTGGAATCAGAGAAATCCTGACCTTCCCATTTAAAATGCTCCCTCATGGAATGAAGAGTCTCTGAAAATGAAAAATCCTCAGGAGGAGAAGCAGAAGGAGTAGAATCATCTACAGCAGAATCAGGGTAAGGGGAATACTCCTGCAAGTCTTCAGCCGAAGACTCAGAAGCATCCGAACACTGCTCAAAACTCCCAAGCTCAGGTTCCACCCTAGGCCTCTTATCAGGAGGGCATACAACCTCTAATCATTGTAATCAAATCTTCTGCCATCTTAAGCATATGCTTCTTAGGTACAGACCCTGAAGAACTAGGGGTAACTCCTGAAACAAAACCTGGCCTGCCCCTGGGAGAAGCCTTGGAAACAGCAGGGGAGGGCCTAACCACCTTAGGAAGGGAAGGAAGAACAGCTACCTGAGAAGCCCCTTCCGCCTGGCCTACCTCCTGAGAGGTCACATCTTGCAGTAATAAAGTCTCTCCCTGGGATTCCAAAGAAATTTCTGGCTGAACCCCTGGCTCCACCGAGCCCTCTAAAGAACCGACGTCCGGGACGGACAGTTCTTCCAGCCTAGGCTTTGCTGTTTTGTCCTTGCGCTTTTTGCGGCGTCGGAGCATCCGGCGGCATTTTATAATTACACGCTTCCCAAAACTAACCTGGCACAATCTAATCTTCTCTTTATAGTGCGTTTGTTAAATCTAGCACAAGAGCGACAGCCAACAACGTCGTGCTCAGGCCCTAAGCAAGGTATACACAAAGTATGGTAATCCCTATGAGGTATCTGTTTCCCACAAGAAATACAGTTATTCACTTTTTCTGACATCCGGTAAAATACTGAGGCAAGAAAAAACCAAAATAATCCCCAACGGGGTACTTAGCCAACTTGGATTCGGTCTGAAACTCCGACTTCGGAAAATCTCAGAACGCCAACCTGCACTTGCAAAACTGCTTCTGCATCGGACCATGCGGCAAAAAAGACTGAGGATATGACGTCGGTCATGCGCATTTGTACCCTGACGTCCTGACGTCAGACTAATGCGCCTTGACCGACGTCAGCCATATACTTTGGTATTCGGGCCGACTGGGACAGCGGACTACCCAAGTGTTAGGACTGCAGCAATGTGGTATGAAGAACATCAGTGTTAGAGGTACACTGTATGTGCAGATATCCAAGTTAATTTATATTTTATGGTTGAGCTACTACTATCTTTATAAAGTCTCCATAAAAGTGTAATTTTCAAATAAACAATAAATTCACTGTAAATTCAATTACACTCAGGTATCACATTGAAGCCAGCCATTGTCCTCAGCTGATCCAGTCTCTAAAGGTACCATATTTATACACGATTTTTACATCCATCTCAACCAGTGTATGAATAAGGAAGGACCTATGAGGCATAAGTGTGGTAGGAAAATGAGAGTAAACTCCTAC
Organism: Protopterus annectens; assembly: GCF_019279795.1. Lineage (NCBI taxonomy): Eukaryota > Metazoa > Chordata > Ceratodontiformes > Protopteridae > Protopterus > Protopterus annectens. The sequence goes on from NC_056739.1 coordinate 1,597,025,170, forward strand.
AGTGGAATGCTCAGAAAAGCATAAGAAGCAAACTTTAAAACAGAAGGAGGATTGTGAGTAGGTCTGCAGGGATCTTAAATACACCAAAGGCAGTTAACTCCTTTTAGGACAATCACAATTTTCAGCAATATTTGGAGTATTAAAGCTCAATACTGCACAGAACACTAAGTTCACAGGTTCATAGGTGTTTACTAGGCTAACGACCACAACAGCCTTTTTAAGCCTAGCCATGCATCTCAAATCTCTGACAAGTTCTGGTACCCTTGATAAATGTAAGCAGGGGCTTGGGAAATGAAACATTTACAAGCAGGGGCATGGCAGATGAAACATTTACAGCCTGCCTGTGTCCATTAGAGACACGTGTCAAACGAGGGATGAATTTCCTGTTCCCCATCCAGTTGTCCAAGTTACACCTGAACTGGGTTAAGGAGGAACTGTTTCACATGGCTGAGGAATCTGTTCCAGAGAAGGGGTTAGTTTCTGGGATACATACCTGTCTTTCTAGCAGTTCCTATTTATACCACAGGCAAGGTTTAAGTCTTTAGAATGGGTAATTCTGATGCTGTTTGTTTTATGGATATGCAGCAGGTCCATCAGGGTAGCATCTGACAATGAGATGTATGCCAAGCATAGATCTCTCCTCAAAAGCCTGTAGAAGACAGAATAAAGGGATAGGGCTTTCAGGCGGTCTGCATAAGACATGTTAATTATGTTCTTTAGTCCTTTATTCTTTTACTGAGGAACTCTATGGATGTTTCAGTTGTTGGATGTGCCTGGCTAGGTACATACCAAAGGGGGCACTGTACTAAAAGACAGGTCTGATAAATGTTGAATACAGTGAAACAATGACCTCCTTAGACCTAGATGCCATATTTCCTCACTACTGTAGTTTCCTGATGGTCAAAAGCTAGATTACTGTCCCTGTGTGACCCCAAGTCCCTGACTACTGGGTCAGCTCTTAGGGGAGTGTTTTCATTATGATAGTTACCAGGAATGGATGACTTCCTGAAGGATACTATTATGCATTTTTTGGCACTTAGTTCTAGTGCATGGCTCTGACACCAGTTATTTGTCTATGTTAGCCCTTCTCAGAGAACATTTGTCTGCGGGGGATTCTATGACTACTCCTAATTTTCAATCATCTGCATATGCTGGGGGACAGCAAAATACAAGAAAAATCAGGCATGTTCTGCAAAACTAAAGAAACAGTAACCCGCCTGATTTTCATTGTATTTCTCTGCTGTCGCATGCAAAATACTGATTTTTAAACACTAACAAAAAACAGCAAAGGAGATTCTCTTTTCTCTGTTGCTTCTCCTGCATCGCACTGGTGTACTGTGCAAGTGTGGGAGCACTAGTCCCATATGCATGTGCAGAACAATAAACAAGGAAGAACACAGAAGAAGACTAAAGTGCCATTATGCAAAGAGATTTAAAAAAGGTGAAAGGTAATTATTTCTTTCTTGAACAACGTCATTGTATAAAAACAACAATCCACTCCTGTTTGTGAGTATATCAGGATTTACCCATGGTTGGCCTTGTTTAATCACTCAAGCTTTGCCCTCATGATCAAACCACACCAACCATGGGCAAATCCTGATGGGTCTAGGACACATGCTCGACTAGCATATGTCCAAATCACAAAACATGGAACACACATACACAAAAGCGCTTAACATCGAACAACACTTCCATGTATGTGTAGTTCAAAAAAAAAAATCTACGTTTCTGCAGGGGGCTTTGCCCCCCTGTACCCCCCCCCACACCCCCCCTACTTTATTATTCTCACTCCGAGATCGCACGACAGTGAGGAAAAGGGAATTTTCCCTTACCCGCACTGTAGTCCGATCTACGAAACAGGCACACATACATGGAAGCGCTTGTCGATGTTAAGCACTTTCGTGCATGTGTGTTCGATGTTTTGTAATTCGGACATATGCTAGTCGTGCATGTGTCCGGATCCCATCCTGATATACCCACGCACATTCCTGGATTATTGCTTAATTATTTTATCTAGAAATTTTAAAAAGTACAACATGTGAGGTATGCTACAAGACATATAAAGGAAAGGAGACACTTAATTAAAAATACATTCTTAAAAGACACATACATACATAAACACAGTGTCCATTTTCAAAGTGCAAGAATGCCCACTACGGTGGGCATTAGAGGGAAATAACAAACCTTCCAGTGGAGGGAGATTCCTTTGTGGCCTGGTATTTCCAAATAATGCTGAACCTCTTGGATGGTATAGAATAAGAAGTTATGTACCTACCATAACGTTCCATGTTAGTTGTCTTCTTCTCACCTTCTTTCTTGCTGGTTGGGACTCGGCCATCTTCAAAAGCTCGAGAGCTGCTTACTGGCTCGAGGCCCCCCCTCTGTCCCATGATGCCTGGCGCTAGATACCCAGATCTTGTTTGGTAACCTAACTACAGACATAAAAATAACAATTATAATAATACAGTAAATTTAGCAGGATAAAGGAACCTACTGGAGAGACTGACAGAAGTAATAACCAGAGAAGACTCAGCCAGTGATCGACAAACCTAAGGAACTCTTCTCTGTCTACTAAGATAGGGGGATGGAGGGTGGGAAGCAAAAAAGAAGGCGAGAAGAAGACAACTAACATGGAACGTTATATGGTAGGTACATAACTTCTTAATGTTAAGTTGTCTATCACACCTTCACTCTTGCTGGTTGGGACAGCGTCCCTAGCACCTCAATCCTGGGTGGTTCATCGGAACAGACTCTTCAGAACAGTGGAACCAAAATCAGCTCTGCTTCTGGAAGCCACATCCAGTTTATAATGTGAAATGAAGGTATGTGGATTAGCCCACGTATCTGCCACACAAATAGTTTCCATTGGCAATCTGGCCTGAAAAGCCACAGAAGTAGCTAGAGCTCTGGTGGAGTGACCTTTGGGTTTAGCAGGAAGCTCTTTATTTCTTAACTGATATATAAAGATAATAGTAGAAGTCAACCACCTAGATAAGGTGACTTTTGACACCGGTATACCTTGTTTTCCCTCAGCGTAAGACAGGAACAACTGGTCTGATTTGCTTGGTTCTATGCAAGTAAAAGCATAATTGTCTACGGACGTCCAGCTGATGTAACTTGTATTCTGCCTTAAGAAGTAACCTTTGGAAGAAAGGAAGGGTTAATCCAAAGAGAAACTCTATCATTGTGAAAAACTAGGTAAGGAGGACGAACACAAAGAGCCTGAAGTTCAGAAACTCTTCTGGCCGACGTAACTGCGACCAGAAGAAGGGTTTCCCAAGAAAGAAACTTCAAGGAACAGGAAGCTGCCGGTTCGAAGGGGGGCAGTATCAGGGAAGCTAGAATCAAATTCAGATCCCACGGAGGCTGGGGATCTCTTACTGAGGGCCTGAGTACAGTGGTCCCTTTAAGAAAGGCTTTACAAAGCTTATGGGACATGATGCTGGAATCAGATAGGCCCATATGAAAGTTTGAAACTGCAGCTAGCAGAGCTCTAATCGTGGCAGAAGAGGATCCTGTTCGAAAAAGTTCTGCTAGAAATTCTAAAATATGGTGCACAGGGGCTGAAAACAGATCTATCTTCCTGTTCTCTGCCCATAAGGAAAAACGTTTCCACTTGCTAGCATAAGTTTTCCTAGTGGTCGACTTATGCGAGGATAAGATAATTTCACGCACCGAATGAGAGATGTTGGGAAGCCTGGCTAAGGTCGGAAGTGGAGAAACCAAGCAGTGAGCTAGAGAGATTGAAGAGATTGGTGCAGTCCGACCAATTGATGGATCAGGAGTTCTGGAATTGGATCCAGGGTCCAGGGCTGCTCCAGAAGGTGATGATGCAGGAAAGGGAACCAAATTTGTCGAGGCCAGTAAGGGGCAATGAGGATCATCTTGCATCCCAATGTGGTAACTTTCTGAATTAGTTTGGGAATCAGGGGAAATGGAGGGAATGCATAAAGAAGTCCCTGGGGCCAATTGTGAACTAGAGCGTCTCTGGGGAGGTGTCTGGGGAGAGGAAGGAGAGAGAAGAAATTGCCGCACTTGCTGTTGAAGGGGGTGGCAAAAAGGTCGCAGCAAGGCTGACCCCATTTGCAGAAGATTTTGTCCGCCACAGTCTGATTGAGAGACCACTCATGAGGCATAAGAATTGCTCTGCTCAGCCTGTCTGCTATAACGTCGGACTTCCCAGGGATGTGCACTATCAGAAACCGTTGGGAAGAGATCGCCCACTGCCAAAGTCTGAGTGCTTCTCAACATAAGGGGTACGACTTGGTTCCGCCCTGCTTGTTGATGTACCATACCACTGACATATTGTCTGCTTGAATTGCAATGGTTCCGGTGGGAAGAGAGTTCTGAAGAGCTTGCAACGCTAAAAGCACGGCTTTCATCTCCAAGACATTGATATGCAGATGGTAGTCGTGAGGCTGCCAGGTGCCTTGGACTGTTCTGCCCTGAAAATGCCCCCCCCCCCCACCTGCTCAGGGAGACGTCCGTGTTCACCGTAGCTACTGGAGGAGGAAGAACGAATGGTCTGCCCTGGTGTAATGATGGGGAAACCATTCACCAAACAAGTTGTTTTTTGCATGACTGTGTGATCATTATCATGTGAGACACTGGGAGTTGCTGGAAGGACCATTGTGTGAACAACATCCACTGAAGAATCCTCATGTGAAAACGTGCAAGGGGAAGTAGTAGTATAGCCGCTGCCATGAGACCCAATGTTTTTAGGACAAATCTGGCCTGAATCTTTTTTGCAACCTAATAAGACCTGCACATGTCGTCGAATGGCTAACACTCTGTCTGCTGGGAGAGTCGCTGACATGTCCTTTGTGTTTAAATTTGCGCCTATAAAGTTGATAGATTGACAAGGAGACAATGCAGACTTTTCGAAATTTATTGTGATGCCTAGAGTAGAGCACGTTTGGATGGTGCAGTCTCTGGCTAGCAGCACGTGATGCCTGGTGGTTGTAGTAAGGAGCCAGTCGTTTAAATATGGAAATACATGGAATCCTTGCCGTCTCAAGTGAGCGGTGACTTCTGCCAAACATTTGGTGAACAACCTGGGGGCTGTGGTGAGACCAAAGGGCAGTGCTCTGAACTGATAATGACTGGTTCCCAGCCAGAAGCGGAGGAATATTCTGGAGCGTCTGTGCATTTTGATATGGTAGTACGCGTCCTGAAGATCTATGGAGCACATCCAATTGTCCTGACCCAGAAAGGGTAAAATGGACTGTAGCGTGACCTTCCGGAACTTCGTTCTTTGAACAGACCTGTTTAGTCTGCTGAGATACAGAATGGGTCTCCAGTCCCCTGCCTTTTTTGGTACCAAAAAGAAACTTGAGCAAGTTCTGGATCCTTGTTGGTCTGCTGGGACTGACTGGATGGCTCTTTTTCTTAGCAGTTTTGAAATTTCTTGAACTGCTTGATCCCTTAGATTGGGTGGAACATCTGGAAGGGATTTGTTGGAAAAGAGTGGAGTGCGAAAGAAGGGAATTTTGTAGCCTTCAGATATGATAGAAAGCACCCATTTGTCTTGTGTTATACTTTGCCAGGCTTTTGGGTACAGCGATAATCTTTCCCCGACTGCCTCCGAAGGTGGACAGTCGGGCAGCACTTCAGGGATGCTGGAAGGGCTTATCAGAGAAGGATTCTCTTTGGCCCTGATTTTGTGGACCCCCCCTGCCCCTAGGGCGGCGTCTATTGTTGTTCCCTCCTCTGCCCCTGGAGGGGAACTCTCCACGTGTGTCAGGCACGGCTCCCTGGGATTTCCAGAACCACATCTTCCCACTCTTCTGACCCTTGGGATACGGTCTTGAAGGAGTGGAAAAACGGACTCCAATGGCAGAGAGAATTTTGCCTTCCTGCTCACACCTGGTAGGGGTATCCTTCACCTGTGGTCCAAACAGAGCAGAACCATCAAAGGGGGTGTTGGTGAAAGATGTCTTGAAGGGTTCCGCAAAGTTGCATAACCGCATCCAAGCGTGTCTCCTCAAAGCCACACCTGTGCCTGCGGCCCTACTCGCTCCATTGGCTGCATAAGAGATGAGCCACATGGAGGAGGTTACTACAGAATTTAGAGTCGCCAGCTGGGAGGCAATCTTAGCCTGAGCCCCCGCAGCTGATGGATCTTGAAGGGTATCTCCTAGCTCTTTAAGGAGATCCCTTTGAAGGCGGGTAAAGTGGCACAAATAGTTCAGAGACCTCATGGAAAAGGTCGCTGAGGAAAACATCCGTTTCCCATATCTGTCCATCGTCCTAGATTCCTTATTAGGGGGATGGACAGACGAAGTTTCAGCCAACTCCTTTTTAGTGGCCGCTGCTGCCACCATGGCATCCACAGGAACACCTTTGGTCAGAAATTGCTTGTCTTGAGGGGCAGTGATGAATTTTGTGGGCCTACAGGGGAGTTGGTTCCATTGAGTCTGGAGCTGACCACGCCTTTCGAGCCACCACTGACATCAGTGGATCGAAAGGCGGAGACACCCAGGAGGTGGAGGGTCGGGAACCAAACGCGTCCAGGAATACCGACTCATCCTCGGAAGGGTTAAGGGTAGTCCAGTTCCTCCTCTGCCTAAGGATTTCAAGGATGTCTGAGAAGGAGACGTCCTCAGAGGAGGATCTCGGGGACCCTTCCGACTCCTCCAAGTCAGTATCTGAAGTGACAGACTCAGGGGAGTCAACATGCTTCCTCTTGCATTTCCTCTTTTGAGGGGGAGGCCTCGGAAGAGGAAGATACACCCAATGGGGTGCCCTGGAGCGCTTGTTCCCCACGCTTGGGGTCTGGAGGAGGGGTAGAGGCAGGAGCAGGCACCATGGGGGGAGGAGCCAATGAGGCTGACTGTAAGGCTGACTCAGATGCCAGCACACTCCTCATTACCTCGAAGGCGCCCCTTCCCAACACCAGAAAAGGCTCCTCCTCCGAAGAGACCGGAATCCTTCCCGGCCCCGAGAAAGATGACTCCGAAGCCGATGTAGGAGCCGAACTCACCTGCGCTGAAGCTCCGAGAGGGAGAATGGGGTCAGACAAGGGTCAGATGCCACTCGCCCCCTTGGAGCTGATGAGGGAGTCCCGGCGCCCAGATCCCTCCAAGGACGGCACCATGGAAGAGATCAGAGACGACAACAGAACCGAAAGGGGAAGTATCGGCGCTGACTGACACACGGTTCCAGCCATAGCATGCTCCGGCTCCGAACTCAAAAGATGAGTCAAAGGAGAAATCATCGGAGAAACAGGTAGAGCCGAGCCCTGATGAGGGGTGCTGGATAGCATTTTTGCCAGGGCCTGCGACTTTAAAAGCCTGCGCACCACTCTCGCCAAATCATGGTCAGATAACCTAGATGATCGAGAAGAGTGGGACCGATGACTATGCTCAGACTGCAGTAAGGGTGACCCTGGAGCCGAGTGTATCGACTCCAAGGATGGTGACCTGGAGCATTTTCGACTCCCCGACGGTTCCGACGGAAGAGTCGGGGCCGACTGGGAGATAGGTACTTCGGCTCCGGTCGGAGCTGAAGTTGACGTAGAGATAGGTGCTTCGGTTCCAGCCGGAACCGAAGTTGAAGCAGAAGCCCTACTCGGCGACGGCTCCGAGCTTGGAGCAGACTGCTTCGATGGCCTAGAAGGTTTCACTGACTGAGTCTTGGCCGGTGATCCTTCAGGTTTAAGCAAACCCCTAAGGATAAGCTTATTCCTACACTCCTGCATGACTCTTGGACTAAAGGAGTGACACACCGAACAAGAGTCCTGCTGGTGTAGGGAGCCCAAGCAATAAACACAAGAAGTGTGACCATCTGTCAGAGACATTTTCTGACAGCATGAGTCACACTTCTTGAATCCCGACACTTTTGTGTCTTTAGACATTCCTGTGAAGGAAAATCAATTGCAAAGAACAAGTATAATGGAGAGTAGGTAACTGGAAAAAAATATACACAAACCACACAAGTTACCACACCCTAACAGCACACACACAAACACACACTATATAATATAAGACCTACAACTACCACAATTTCTAATGAACTTTGTCTACCTTAGAAAATAAAACAATGATAAGCCTCTAACTAAAACGGCTTGGGGAGGGAGAGGAAAACTCTCTAAGGAGCAAACAAGTTTTTAAGGGTGGTAAACACTAACAAACTACCATAGAACCTACAGCTAAGCTATGACAATAAGCGTATATTCAATAAAGTACAAAAAAGTCCTAAATATAGTGAATAAAGAGAAAATATACGACCTGAGCCAGTAAAAGCAACCTCGTAGCAGAAGCAGCAAACGAGATCTGGGTATCTAGCGCCAGGCATCATGGGACATAGGGGGGGCCTCGAGCCAGTACGCAGCTCTCGAGCATTTGAAGATGGCCGAGTCGGAGCCGTGGATCGGCTCTGAACCCAACCAGCAAGAAAGAAGGCGAGATAGACAACTTAACATCATATGTGACACTAACTAAAATACATTTTTTTTTTATTATGATACATTTCATATTAAAACTTGATTACTTAAAATGCAATGCAGAACAGTGATGTAAATAAACCATACTTTGAACATGAACTGTAAGGCAACAAGTTACTATGTAGGTCTTTTGAGGCTCAGTTACTTCCCTGAACCCCTTATATAAAAACATGAATAAATAACTGAATGAATTAATGTAATCACCATAGTCCTGGCTTTGTGTATTTCTCATTTTCCCTAAACTATATCTAGTAAACCATAATTAGGAGGCAGAACAATACTCCTGTCAAGGATTCATTTGAATTCCAATACTTTCACTCAATTTCTGCATTCAAAAGTTAATGTTCAATCTTTCATTTTTTTGTGCTCACCCAACTCTCACCATTGGGATTTCATGCACTGTAAAAACTGCTCTGATATATAGTACGACTTGATGCAAGACATAGCCAAACCTCTTGCTCTGCATGTTGCATACACACTACAACACTTGTGAAATCTGTGGAGAAAATACAAGCAAGGAGAATGCACACTCTTACAAGGTGACAGACAGTGAAAAGAAAAATTAATTCATAATGCATCTCATTATATGGTGCTGGAATGCTAAAATTATGCTGTGTGAATTATCTTTTTTTTTTTTTTTTCATTTTACAATTAGCAAACTTACTACTTGCAGCATGTGAAAGCAGAAAAAAATACCATTAAGATTCTGCTTGGTTGCAGTGCAAATATGTAGCTTGGTTACTTCCATAAAGTACAATGTGTACATTTTTATACATGCGCGCGAGTGAGTGTGTGTGTGTGTGTGTGTGTGTGTGTGTGTGTGTGTGTGTGTGTGTGTGTGTGTATATACACACACACATCCGAAGATTTCTGGTTTGTTTGGCTTATGTCACTGACTATCCAAATGCAAACGTTTTTCATGGTATGCACAGTCCTAAGGTTTATCCAAGCATTAAAGAGCATGGGGTATCAAACTACACTTGTGCTATGGGATACATCTTGGTAAATATCGCACTGTTTTAAAGGACTGGATATTAATAAAAAAAAGTACATTTGCAAGGGTTGAGTCAGCAGACCAGCTACCAATTACAGGAAAATGCGATAAAAGACCAAGGGATAAGTGCCACTTAAAGACATATAATAAAAATCAAAGATGAAGTTTAAAATCCTAACTAATATTATTTAAACATCCCTTTGGAGGTACAGAAGTAAAGCGACTCTTCCATTCCTTACGGCGTACCTCTCTGTATTCAAAGCCACCCAAACATCCAATTAGTGACTGCAAATGTGTCAGACATATGAAATGCATTCATACCAGCATTTGAAAAATAAAGGTAATAAAGGCAGTTGTTTCTTTGAAACGTGTTCCCTTTTCTTTGTCATATAAATAGCTCTTACAAAAAAATCAATCCAGCAAAGCTATGAATACTCCTAAGAAATAGTCTCACTATTTCACTTTGTGAGACTGAAGAAAATTATAAATTCAGACAACTGTAATAGCCTTCCAGCCAGATGCACCAAGGCACAATGAGAACAGTTGCTAACAGGCATTAATAAATACAGGTTTTACAGCTTCAGTCAGTTTCCAAATTGATACAAATGAAATGTAAGCATATCATAACTTTAAATTCAGAAACTTATTAGCACTAGCATCAATGAATCAAACAGGGACCTAATTGGTACCAATTAAAAAATTAAATATTTATGTTTAATATCATTTTCAACCATTCTGCTGATTTTTTTTGTCTGTTAATCTCTCATTTGGGACTGGCTCCCACACTTCATCTTCTTCTGGTGTACACATGACTGAGGGGAACAACATAATCACATAACTACAGCCTACCATCTTATGCTATTCTCATGCTAATTAGATGAATCCAGCTAGGAGATTTTTCCTTTTCCTGCAACTGAACTGCTGTGGAACATTTGAAAAATAGCAGTCTTTCTCACTGCAAACCTCCACTCTGACAATAAGCATAACTAGAACACATCCTGCGTTTGAAATAACCTAGGCAAAGTATAAGGAATAATAATGTTCACTCTCAGTCTGGGTATTAAGTGCTGCAGCTGGGTACTGGGGCATCACCTGAAAACAAATGCTCCCTTCCCCTTCTAGAAGCCAGTTCATTCACACCAAATGAAAGGGGGAATTACAGTAGGATTCTCAAGCTCAACTCTTCCAGACCACATCTGAAGGCTGTACCACCAATTAGCTGCTACAATAGCTGGGCAGCATGGCGGCTCAGCGGTAAGATCCATACATCACACTTCCATAGTCCAAGGTTCAATCCTGATTTACAATCACTCTCCTCATTAAACTTGCATAATCTCACCATATCTGTGTGGGTTTTTTGATAATGGTTACTTACAGCATACAGTGGAAACCAAAACCAACATTGTACATGTGAGTTATACTACATCTGTGCATGACTCACACCCACAGTGATGCTCACTGTTTCTTGTTTATTTGTTTCAACTAACTGCCTGCATCATTTTTAAACTTTAATTATTATTGCACACAGTGACTAGAAGACGTGTATTAGTTATCTCATTAGAGATGGTCTACAGAGAGGTCTGGTCCTAGTGAGTAGTTTACAAGGTTGTCAGAATAGTGGGAGATCTTGGGAAATCTGTCAGGGTACATTTAATGGAGATGCCAGGATGTAAAACCTAATTGGTGTGACAAAGCTGTACGTGTCAGTTGCACTGTGTTAAGTACTGTAACAGTGACGGAAATATGATAATGTTGCTGGCCAGGTGCTTTGTTTTGATTGATGTATGGAAGATGATGCATGTTGCTGACTCAGTGCTATAAATGTAAAATTGCAAGTATTTTGTAATCATCTTGTCTATGGAATAAACTTCCCATCTTTGTAAAACAAAGCCCGTCAGTCACTCTTTTCATAAAGAATTTGGATAAATGGATGGAGAACTCTATATTCATTCCCAGGGAGCTGCCCATGTCCCTTATGGACAGAGGCAGTCTGTAAAATGACTCAGGGCTCCAACATCCAAAGACTTACTACCTTGATACTATCCCATCCCATATCTGGGGAAGTAAGACATAACGGGTACTATTAGCTAGGCTTGTAAAGGCTCTTGTGCCATTAGCCTAGTAATCACCTATGAACCCGTCAAAAATGTGTACTTTGACTTCAGGTTTCCTCATTTCTACAGTGTCCCCAAATGTATTAAACAATACAGCTCATACTGCATGCCATGCATAACTGTTAAGACAGGCATGCATCCTGTGAAACAACTGCCAGCATAGAAAACAGTCATTATGCAGATGCAAAATTATGCAAAATTATGCAATGTTTTCTAAGTGGTAAAACAAATACTGCAGCTCATGTTCCCCACTGTAATGATGATTATGGCTATAGATAACGCACCTGAGAGAAGTCAGTATGCTAGTCCATACTTGTGACCATTACCACTCTGTTACAATTTAAAATTTAAAGCAGTGACTAAATTCTAAAACACAGTTTGGTTTTAAACGCACAAAGCATATATTTTCATTTAGAAATTATAATACGTATATGCTCCAGTATCTTATACTGGTATGCATCAAATCAGGACAGTGATTTAAAGGAGAATCCAACAAAACTCATTTTTACATTCCCGAAGACAACCTATGAAAATGATAACTGCATGTTGTAGGTAACCATCACCAGATTTTTCTGGGTACTTCAGTTTCAAAAATCATGTTGGTTGGTTAGTTACATATAGCTGTCTATGTGCTGTGCATGTGTGTGTGTCTGTGTGTGTGGATGCATGCATGCTCGTGTGTGTGTGTGTGTGTGTGTGTGTGTGTGTGTGTGTGTGTGGTGTAGCTCTTGTGGCCAGGGTTGAGGTTATGGGTCTATGGACCAGCAAACTTATCCAGTTAACAAATGCTACATAGATAAGTAAATAAAGGGAACCACCTCTTCCTTTCTGCTCAATGTACAAAAGTATTGATACTGCAAACATGAGATGAAAACTTCTTCAGTGGAGCAAGCAGCCCACTTACCATGCACAACTGACACCAGATGAACGAGACCTGCATGTGACAATACAATGTTAAACAGACACCCGTTTTTTTTTTTTAAATCATTACTTAAAATTTCTTATTCCACAGCGTCTTCAATCAGATAAAATACATCTGCAAGCTTTCTATCTACATGTCTCATAAACCATTTGTTTCTACACATAAATATCTGCTTATCATATACAAGATGATCATATTTGCTGCTGCCACCAGAAAGAACTGAAGGAAGGAACAAAGGAGGAAATGCATAACCAGATATGACACTACTGCTGTGACAACCAACCATAATCAATACGGTAACATACTTGGCAAATACAACCTGCAACAGAAATCAAAACAATGTTTTCATTTCAGGAAGCAATCCAACTATACCAAAATGTATTCAACTACTTCTGGTTGGGAGGCCTAAGCAGAGCTGTTGAAGACTGAATAAGCATTAAGGGAGAAGAACTTCAGGTACAAAATGAAAGTTTCTTGTTTCTAAGAGGTAGACATTGTAAGATAATGGGTAAAGGATGGCATGCTACATACTGACTGGGCAGTATGGGAGCTACTATAAAGGAAATTCCATCACTGAACCAGCCACCTGATTGCTGAACCAAAGTCCCAGTACTAATCCTAATGCTGCATCTGAAACATCTAGTTGATGGTCTTTGGCTGCCAAAAAGCCACATGGAATCACCTGCATTTATTACTCACATCCCTTATTTTGCAACAGGTATTCTCAATTTTCTGAGTTATTCTCTGAACAAGTGGGGCACAGGAAGACTGTATGTTATTGTTTTTTCCATTTTGATAACCAGGTGCTCTCATATGATCACAACTTCAAAATTTAATGGGATTCTAGAAGCACATGTAGGTTAAGTAACTTGTTCAGAGGAAAAACATGGCATACAAGGAGGCTACTGGGATAAACTCATGTCTTCAGTTTGTACGATAGCGTCCTACTGATTATTCTAGACTGACTGACACAAAAAAGGAGGCTTGGAATCTGCAGACTAAGGTGGAATAACTTATTCAACAATTTCAAGCACATAATACTTTACACATTGCCAACAAAAAAGAATCTGGTGTGACACTGAAATTAGAACAATGACCAGAGTATTCTGCACTAGTGCCTCTAATGATCATGAGACATGGAAGCACGGACTTGGACAGAATGCACATACTGCAACAGAAGGATCAGGAGGACATCTGGCAGTGTTTCATGAGTGTTCTACAGCAACCCTAGTCCTCCTTCATATGGTGGAAGAAAAGGTACAGTTGCACAAGTCTGACTTACCTGCAACAGTAGATGTTTCTAGAGCACACCACCTTACTGGAATATGAGTAGTAGTGCTGTGCTACCTTATTTCTGGCAGTCTACTAAAGTTCAGCGATCCTATCCCAGCATGTCTGTGGGTGTGACAGACCAATTACCTGCGAGTACAAGTACTGCCTTTCAAACCCACAGACAGGACTCTTCCAGTTTCCTAGGCTCCAGACAGAAGAGAAGATGAAAACACAAGCTTGCAAATACCTACTGTTCCAAACCAAAAAACTCATACCTACACAAAAAACGGCTAGTGAGCAAAAACTCAATGACAACTCCATCACCAAACTATGTACATCCAAAAGAGGGGTGGTGGGTGGGCAATGCCAGTAAGGCTGTGTTCTAGAAATGTCTACTTTTACAGGAAATTAGAACTTGTGCAACTGTACTATGTTCAACAAACACACTGCCATACTGGCATATGGATAGACCAAAGCTTACCCAACCTAACAGGAGGAAGGATAAGGTCCAGGAGCCCCTGGAGAATAGTGCTAATGATGCCTGCACTGGATATAGAAAAGGTATACAAGCCTGTAGTGTTTCATAAAGGTATGGACAGAGGACCACATTGCTGCCTCTAAAATTGAGTCCACTCTTTTCCAATATGCCACTGCAGAGTAAAAGGTCCTAGTGGAATGTACCTTTACCTTGCCTGGATTCACCTTGCTATGGTGGGTCTAACAAAAAACAATGCCAACCTTCAGGATAACCTTAAGGACAACCTACATGCAATGGTTTGCTTAAAAACTGGTTGACCTTACTTTGCCCCTGTGTAAGAAATGAAAAGCCTTTCAGCCTTCCTGAATAATTATTTTCTTTCAAGGTAGTATCTGAGTTTCCGGCGCACATCCAAGGTACGCAGTATCCTATCTCCTTTATACTACGGTTCTGGTTGGAACACAGGGTGGTTGACAGACTGAAAGAAAGTGAATTCTGAGACTACTTTAGGTGCAAAAGATGGATTAGTGCATAACACAACCCATCCTTATAGAAAATCAGGTAAGGCTGCCCCACTGTGAAAGCATGCAACTCAGAAATTCACCTTACAGATGTCAGAGCAATAAGCAAAACAGTTTTCCACGTTAAGAACTACAGATCAGCCTGAGCAGCTGGTTCAGAAGATGGTAAGGTCAATTTTTCTAGATCATAGTTGAGATCCCATGAAGGAGGAATTTGCTTGCTAGGCGGTCTCATATGCAATACTCCTTTCATGAACTGCTTTACCAACAAAGTAGAGAAAGGAGGATCCATTGGCAGACACACAGAGATGTCTGCTAAATGCTCCTAAATGGATCCATATGACAAGAAAATTTTAAGACCAAAGGGATGTAAAACCCAAGGGACCATCTTTTCTCATTTAGGCACCAATTAGGAAACCTCAACTCTTTGAAAATATAAGATTTTCAGGTAGCAGGTTTTCTGGCCTCCTTTAACACCTGGTGCACATCCTCAAGAAACAAGTACCTAAACAGAGTCAAGGTTGAGCTAGGCTGTCAGTTGTAATTACTCCAAAATAGAGTTCACCAGTTGTCCTTGAGATTGTGTGAGCAAATCCATAGTGTCAGGATGCCTGTGGTAACTGTCCTTGTCTAACACCATTAAAAAGGAGAACCAAGATTGCCCAGGCTAGCAGGGAGGTCACCACAATGATCTTTGGCATTTCTTACTGAATCTTCAGAAGTACTTCGTGAATCAGTGGAAAGGGTGTGCATACAGTAACATTCCCCTCCAAGGGAATGAGAATGTGTCTGTCCTCCAGGCATGGTTGCAAAGATGTCTGGAACAGAATTCTCCAGCTGCTGTTTTGAAAAGAGGCAAACAGATCTAATTAAGGCATTATCCCACATCTGGACTAGATCCTGGAACACCACTGCCTTGAGCTTCCACTCATGCAGATCTGCCCAGGATTTTCTCAATCTGTCTGTCAAAATGTTTTGCTCTGATGGGATATACGATGCCTGAAGAGTCAGAGAATGCTGCAAAACCTGCTCCCAGAACATCAATATCAACCAGCACCAAAGGTATGACCTTGGTCCTCCAAGTTTGTTGAGGTATCACACTACTGTGGTCTTGTCCATAACCACCAGACAAGGACCCAAAGTCCACAGCTGGTGAAAGTCTTTCAAGGCCATTGATTCCTTCATTTTGATGCACTTCTGTGTGTCCTTGGGACATCTGGTGGCCTGTACTTGTACTCATTGACATAGCTCTCCAAGCGAAGTTGGACAAATCTGTCAGGGCAGACTGCACCAGAAAAGAAGGGAAGCCCTGGACTGATACTCAGCTCTTCAGCACTGTAACGTTTGTCTAATGAAGGACTGCACCAGTAAATGAGACTTCCAGAAAATGTAGGTGCTGAGTCCAACAATTATAGAAATGCCCTTGAATTTTCCACATGTGGAGATGAGGCAGTGGTACTATAAGAATCTTGGACACCACAAGTCCTAGAATTTTTAAGAATTCTTTTCCTGAGATAAAGTTCCTCCTGGGGAATTCCTGAAACACCATCTGGTAAGACAGGACCTTGTCTTCTGGAAGAAAGGCCATTCTTTTGTCGTATTCGATAAAGCAACCCAGGAAGACGAGTCTCTGTGAGGGTGTCAGGCATGATTTCCAAATGTTCAACTTAAACCCTAGTGATTCTCAATAAAGACTCTGCATAGATCAGCAAGTCATCCAAGTACAGAAAAACGTGAATGCCAAGAGCAAAACAGTGAGCCACTAGTAGAAAAAGACATTTGCAAAACACTTGAGGTGCCGTGGATAGCCCAAAGTGCAATGCATAGAACTGTGAATATGATACAACAAATCTCAGATACCTCCCGAACCGATAAACAAAACGTCTAAGATGATACACATCCTTCAGGTCCTAGGTCACCATGACAAAGCAGTCCAGCAGGACAGGAAGCACTGTCTAAATGGTCAGCATTTTGAACTTGGAGACCTTGACAAAGCATTCAGAAAGGATAAGTCTAACCTGGTCTCCACAACACTTCTCATTTGGGAATCAGTAAGACTTTGGGGTAAAATCCATTCATTCTCTCCACAGAAGGGACTGGTTCTATGACCCCTCAATCCAGCACTGCCAGAGTACAGCAGGGAATGACAAAGGATGGGTGAGAGGGAACTCCATAGGATGGAGGCAGATGTTCTTTCCACTTCTAACATCTGCCAACAAAGCAGAGTACCCATTCATTGGAAACCACTGATGGTAAGACCATCTTGTTGAATGCTAACTGTCAAGTCAAAAAACCCAGACAGGAACTTGAGGATGACAAGTGCTACACCTTGGCAAATTCATAAATTGGAAGGAAGGTTATCTTTTTAGGGAAAGGAGCCCCTCTCATTAAGTTTGGCAAAAATCTCATCCTGCTACTTCCTCTAGTTACCTTGTTTTTTGTACAGCTGGGACTTCAGACAGACCACAGAAAATGATCTTGCTGACTGGAGGGAAACCTGGGAATGAATTGACACCCCCCTGCCTTAGTTTATCTTCATCATCCCAGTGTTTAGGGATATGATTACCTGCTGTAACACACAATCAGAATCAAGTGAAACACTCAAAATCTAATTTGTTTTTACGATTCATAGATTAGTACTAGGTTAACTGCCCTTGAGAGCCATTTTAAGTCTAGCCAATTATTCCTTGTGAGACTCAAACCCTGTACCTTGTGTTTGTAAGGAAAACACATTAACCATTAGGCCACTCTCCCAACCCTATATATTTAATTCATCAGAATGGTCCTGGCTGAGTAACCAAGCATACCTCCTATCACAACTGACGCTGTCGCATTTCTAGAAACAGTGTTGGCCCCCTCCAAGGCAATTAAATCATATACAGACACTTACGAAATACTGGAAACTATATCTTTCCCCTAGGACATTTGCTCAACAGAAAACTACAGAGCAAGCTCTTTTAAACTATACATACACCTCAACATAAACTTCCACAAATACACTGGTAGTTAACTCATTAAAAACTACCCTACTGGCCTGCTCCAGCTTCTTTTCCTGATGTTCTAGCCCGTTGCCTAAAATATCTGAAGGAACTGGGTTTGGTGAAGACATTGTCTTTATTAGGCAGAGAGTCATTCAGCCAAGGAGAATTGCAAGCTTACTTAAACATATCCTCCAATGCAGTGATCAATGGAAGAAAGGTGGCCATGTCCAAGGCCCTGTCCTCAAAAAGATTAGATACCCAACTAATATCAGGGGAAGTTGATGATTGCTCCCAAAAGAATACATTCCCAAAGCTAGGAAGCATATGGGGAAAAGAAAACATCTGTTTGGGTTACTGAACCTGTTCATTTTCAGAGGAAACAGACTGATTAGACTCTGACACTTCCAAACATCAGATTCCACATCCCCTACAAAATCAAGATCCTAGGGTAGCTGAGTGGGGGTGAGCGCACCATTGTTGTTCAAACCCTGGTTTTACACCTCACAATGCAAAGTCTGAATAATGGATGTAACCATAGCTGCCAGCTAAGGTGAAACAGACTGTTGCCCTGCAATATGGTAGGTCTTCTGTCTTTTTTATGCATGTACTACACTAGTGGAAGAACCCCTGGGGGGAGATGTTATCACCGCTGGCAACAGATTCTGCACCTCTGACATTCCTGTACCAGGCAGTGGTACAGCTCTAGAGGATGTGTCCAACCCTCATGTCATGCACAGTTGTGGTATTAACACAACTAGAGAGACCTGGAGGTAAAAGAAGGCAAGTGGTCAGATAGCCTGCCCAAAGCTAGACTACTTGAGGTCAAAAGCCATATGCTGAGGCATATTTCTTGATTTAATTCTATGTTTTTTAGGTGCATAAGGGGTAGATGGTGGTGGTGCTGGTGGGGCACTGCTTTGGTGTCTATCAAGTCAAGAGAAAAGAAATTAAGCAGCTCAATACCAATTGCGGACAGAGTGGAAAGGTTTGCACAAATCCCTGTCTTTAAGGAAGCTAAGGATGCCTGTAGGTTTGCAATTTTTAAGACAGCAATGAATGTGGAATAGGAAAGAATTACAATGGAGACTAATGGAGGCCTAAGCATTGAAAGAGATCAATGAAATATGCGGATACTGTCTGAACTGAAGTTCACAAGTCTGGAGTCAAAATAAGATGAAATTGTAAATAGAAATAATATACTAAAAAACAAAAAGATTAAATATTCACTGAAAATCAGAAGTGTATTTACTTCTCTAACCTTAAACTGCTAAAACTTGCACTCTGAACACCATAACTGCCTTTATGCTAGCTTTTGCAAAGATAGTTTCTGCTACAATTTGAAGACAGAAAGAAAAATACATTCTACAGACTGCATGGTTTTCTCTTTCTCCTTCGGTCATTTAAATACTTTTTCAAGTGGTTGTTGAAAGAGGAGGTCCTTATCTATTAGTACTTTTAAGAGCTACACCTTCCCATAGTCTGGCGTGGGCTGGGTCTTCAACTAGACATGTCTCTGAATCAACAATCCAGTAGCTGCAGCTCTGCATGATGCATCTAGTGCATCACAGCTTCATTCTGTAAAGTGCTTGACATCCTTGGTATGGAGGATGCACAGCTTAAGTATCTCCACTTTCAGGTCATTGTCCGTGATCCCCTCAGCCTTAGACTTCTGTTGAAACTTCAGAGGTGAGTCTTGTAGTTAAGGTTCCTGAAGGCCAGGTATACATAATTTTCCAAAGTGGTTGAGCACCATGCTCTCCCTAGCACTGGGAACAGGGTTCTGGGATAGAACCCAAGAGTTCTCTCATGCTGGAATCCAATGACACCACAGATGGATCAACTAAAAGATTATTGTATAAAAACGTGTGGGGATCTTGGTCTTTGTGGCAAAACATTCAATTTTACTAGCATCATAGGAAGGAGTCCAGCTTCAATGAGGCACTGATGAACACATCTTCCAACACTTCTAACACTGGAGGTACAGAAAGATGCTTCTGTTCAGGCAGGCTCAAAATGTTTCTGCTTCCCATTTGAAGGCTTCTTTATCCTGTGAAGGTTGTCTCAAAAAATACATTCTCTGGTGGACAAGCAGAGGACAGGGTGTCCTCACTGTCAGATTCAAACTATTAGGGGGAGACATTGGATTTTCAATAATCTAGTTTATCTGCCTCTGAATCAAGGTGTTTGAATCCTCCTTTAGGAAAGGTTCAATTTTCCTTCTTTTAGCAGGAGTCTCTGATACCATGGGAATTTCCAGGCAGCTGTTTGGATTTCAAAAAGCTCATAAAATGCTGTGCCAGTTAAAAAAACATCCTGGGATACAGCCCAAGTATTATTAGACAGAGCTAAGGTATCGCTTAGCCTCAGTTGTTGCAGGCTTGTGGTCATCCATTTTGGCCTGGACATCTTTGGCTTCTATAGTACTGGGATATCTGCCTTAGAGGTCTTAAGTCATTGTTGAGGATCTGACACCTCTACTCAGTGTCCGCTAACCTCTTTGCAATTAAGTAGTATCAAGATACTGCTCTCTCCTTCACTAACAGTGATATGGGTGTTGGTTCCAAAGGACATCAGGAAGGCCTCTGGATTGAAAAAAACAGCACTATGTGTTCAGGACACACAGACATGCTAGTATTGGAAAGTGTGGTGGTCTCCAAAAGGGTCAGGCCAGAGGCTTCAGCAGTAACTAAATTCCTAGATGGACTTGTGAGCTCACCTCTAATCTTGGTGTTATCGAGCTTAGGGAAACCATCAAACTCAGAACAGCGGCTGAATATCTCCCTTTGCTTCTCCTTAGGGTGCTCCTCCAAGAGTTTATGTTTCGAAATGTGGATAGCGAAGGTCTTGGTTGACACCACAACAGAGTAGGACCACATATCAGGTTTCATTTGATCTACAGACTACCCAAGAAATTGCATGCAATACCAGACAGACCTTGGTTTGAATCTAGCACAATGTGCACAACTGTCCAAGTCATGCTACAGGGCCTAGGCAAAATAACTGGAATAGAAATCCCTCAGTGGGATATGTTTCCTGGACTCGAGGTAGATATCAACCTTTTCAAATTCACTATTAGTCATCTATAAGCAAGCAATAAAGCCTGACAGGCTGGGTGTTATTATGGGTATTTTTTAAATGAAACTATTGTAGTGAGGTTTTATGATAACAATGATTGAGCTACACATTTTAAAATGTATGCAAACATACATCTGACAGCACTCTCCATACAAGAAAACTCAGATTACTTAGGTTACTCCTTAATTTAAGAATTGCATTTATCAAACAGCAAAGCCACACAGACAGAGTTGACTACTGTTTCATTAACACAGGAGCCTTATAATTCAGCAAATATGATTCCAAACAACCCAGCTCCGTAAGCTTTCTTTTCAGCACATTTTTGTTCAAGATGTCACTAAACAAGTGCAAGAGGACAGCAAGTAGAAATGGTACTCTAAGTATTAATGTATTTGCTTCTATAAATTCTAAAATATTTCTGTTTTAAGATTACAAAAAATGAAGTGCGTTTCCTCTTTCTAACATGAGCTAGTTACAACATATACAAATACTAATATTTTGGAGGACAATGCACTGGTATTACAAATGGATTATGCATGACAACAAAGCATACAACACATTCCAAAAAGCTCTTACCTTGTGGCAAACATAGCACGAAGGGATGAGAAGGTAGCAGCATCCTCTTTCAGAGCTTTCAGTTCATTGCGAAGTTTCATCATGGTCTCTGTTACCATGGCCTTCTCATTTTCATACTTGCTCTTTAGGTTCGCAAGTGCTACTTCTGCAGTCTGTGATGAAAAAGGAATGACAATGCTGAAACACCAAAACATAGAGTCTCTCTTTTAATGTTAACATTTCACAAAGACATCTGATGAGTTTTGGTCCTAACTACTAATTCTAGAACACAGCGTAAACATTTGTCAGAAGATATCGTAAATTATTCCTGCTAACTAGAAAGGTTTATGTGATATAGCAGCATGTTCTTATCTGATAGAGCTGTGCATACAGCCACTAAACCTCACTTCCAAAATATTCCCCCAAGGTTCTATACTTGGTCCTCTTCTCTTTATATTTACAAACAACCTTAGTTCTGCAACTCAACTAGCCTCCATTGTACAGTACGCTGATGCTGCTGCACTTATCTGCTCTGCCTCCTCACCTCAAAAACTACAACTAAAAACGCAATCATCTTTTCAGGACATTGAAACATACCTCTCTCAACACCAACTCATTCTAAACCCAATAAAACCAAAATTATAGTTTTTAGTAACAAAAAAACTAAACCTTCCCAGCCCCCCTCACTCAATCTTCTCCGCAAATGGAATCAAGATAGTACCCACTAACCACACTAAACTTTTAGATGTTACCATAGATGATAATCTCAAATTTGATAAACATATTGCTCAATCAAAAAAGTCCACATCAAATATGGTACCCTATACAGGGGCCAAACCATACCTAATGCCTAATGTCAGGCTAGCAACTGCTCGCTCACACCTGCTATCCTCCCTCCTGTACAGTTCTCTCACAATCACAAACCTTTGAAAGTTGGACCTCAACAACCTAGAATCATGTTACAATAAGATTGCTAAATATGCCACTAATCATCCACACAGATCTCACCACTGTTCAGCTCTCTTACAGTTAAACTGGCTAGAGCTCCCCAACTTTTAACACTTAATTAACTAACCTAAGCCCACAAAATAGTCAATCAAACTAGCAACTGCCTTGCTATTTCGAACTTAGTCCAACCTAGTTCCAATCTCAGGTCTCTCAGATCCTCTAACAAACTTTTGCTAAAGGTTTCCAACTCCCACAACTTTCATGGCGACTCCCTCTAGTCGTACAAAACAGCCAAACTCTGGTAAACTCTTCCTGAGACCATAGCAAAAAACTAACCACAATTAGTTCAAAATACTTCTAAAGGAACACCTTGCTAGTCATTAGCTGTGCTCTTGCCATTCTCCAGGCTAGTTATTTACCCACTTCCATTACTTTTGCCCTTCTTGCCCCACTTAACCATCCCACAACTCCTATTTCTCCTAGAACCCCCTTCATTCTACCTAAATTTCTTATTTATCTACTTCTTGCAGAATTTTCCATCTCTGTACCACTCTTATTTTCAGGTTTTATATACATCTTCAGCTACTCATACAGGTTTTTCTTATGCACATTGCTCATAACTGCACCTGCATGTGCAATTTGACTCTGAGCCAATCTCTTTATTTCTCTGCATAATTGTATCCTCTGTTATTTTAATTTGGTTTAGTATATAAACGTCTATTGCTTGTATTTTACTATTGTTTCTACTGTTCTTGCATTGTTCTTTTGTGGAGCATTTCTCCCCGGGTCCCCGCTGAAAACTGGCCAGTGGCCAAGTCGGACACGACCCAGTTAAATGTAATAAAATAAAAAACAATAAATATATAT
Source organism: Protopterus annectens (assembly GCF_019279795.1). Classification (NCBI taxonomy): domain Eukaryota; kingdom Metazoa; phylum Chordata; order Ceratodontiformes; family Protopteridae; genus Protopterus; species Protopterus annectens. The sequence goes on from NC_056739.1 coordinate 1,597,048,340, forward strand.
ACATATATATATATATATATATATCATATTCACCCAACCAGCTTGAGGTCTCTCTCTGTCATAGGCCTCTCACAGCCTGACCTGCAGTCACGTACCCTCACACAGATGCACAGTCTTTGTATCCTTCATGCCTTGTACATCTGCTCAAATGTTGAGGCTACAACACTTCTCCATACACTCAGTTTGGCAAGAAGTTCCTACTGAGCCTCATATGTGCTCTCCTTTCTCTGTTGATCCAAACTAAGTAGAAGGCTTGTCCATCCTGTGTCACTTTTGCTATTCACTCACCAACTGCCTAAAAGACAAAGTACAGTTGTGTACCTACCATAAATGTAGATGTTTGAGTGTCTTCACGGTTGCAGTCATTACACTTGGGTTATCCTGCTGGCAGGCGACCCGTAGTCGGCCCGAGTTCCAAAGTCTTGGTCCGGCATCAGTTGCTGTCGCCTCTTCCCTGACGTCAGTGCGCCAGGGGTATAAAAGTTGCAACCGACACCATTTTCTTCAGTTTTTCTTGCCCAGATGTCAGGTGCCCCCAGATATGAAGGCTGTAAAGATAAAAATATGCCAAACAACCATGCATATATTACTATAAACATTTCCTTCTTCTAAAAGCAAATACACCACATAGGTTGTATAGAGTTGAGAAGTACAGAATAGTCCCAGCAAAGAGGGGATGGTGGGTGGGTAACCAGGACTGCAACAGTGAAGACACTCGAACATCTACATTTATGGTAGGTACACAACTGTACTATGTTCGTGTTTCACTGTTGCAGTCATTACACTTGGGTAGAATCCCAAAGCTGAGGTAGGGTGGCTGGGTCTACACTGGATTTGGTGAGGCTAACAAGCCCTGCAGAACTGCAGTGGCAAAGCCTGCTCTGGACTTGAGAGAGATAGGTGGTAGTGCTTGGTAAAAGTGTGCACTGAGCTCCAGGTTGCAGTTTCTAAAATGTCTTTGGTTGGTACCCCTTCTGAGGAAAGCTGCTGAAGTGGCTGCTACTCTGGTAGAATGAGGCCTAATGCCCTTGGGCACAGAATTGCCATGTTGTGCATAACAGAAGCGGATGCAGTGTCCTATCCATTTGGAGACTGTCTGCTTTGTAATAGGTTTTCCTTGTGATCCTGCAGCATATGCTACAAACAGTTGCTCAGTTTTTCTGAAAGCTTTTGTTTTGTCCAAGTAAAATCATAGCTGCCTGTGTATATCCAAAGAGTGCAGAAGTTTTTCCCCTTTATTCTGGGGATTTGGGAAGAAAGTAGGCAAATGAACAGTTTGGTTTAAGGCCACATTGGAGACCACTTTTGGCATGAATGTTGGGTTCGTCCTTAGAGAAACCCTGTCTTGGTGAAAAATGAGGAAAGGTTCCACAGCCATCAATGCCTGTAACTCTGAAACTCTTCTTGCTGAAGTTATTGCTAGGAGCAGAGCAGTTTTCCATGACAAGAATTTTAGATCAGCTGAGCTGGCTGGTTCAAATGGAGGCAGTGTTAGTTTTTCTAAAACAAAATTGAGGTCCCAAGTAGGTACTGGTGCTCTCCTAGGGGGTCTTACATTCTTTGCCCCTCTGAGGTACTGTCGTAGTAGAGGATGTGAAAAAATAGGAGGATCCATATTGTAATGAGCTGAAATGGCAGAGGCATGGATTTTAATAGATGAAAAAGATAGGCCTTTGTCCAACATCCCAGTCAGGTATTGCAAAATCTGAGGCAGATTAGGGACCAGTGGGTCGAGCCCTTGTGCCTGGTTCCAAGCACAGAATCTCTTCCATTTTTCTGCATAAGATTTCCTAGTGCTAGGTCTCCTGGCTTCCAAAATTACATCCATAACAGCTTTAGAGAGAGGTGCAGTCTGAGTGGCTACATTATCTGCCATGCTGCTAGGTTTAAGGTTCTGAGTTGACTGTGCAGAATCTGATTGTTTTCCTGTGTCAGAAGTTGAGGGATTTGAGGTAGAGGCCAAGGTGGGCCTTGGGACAAAATCTTTAGGATTGGGTACCAGTGCTGGCGTGGCCAGTCTGGTCAATCAGGATCATTTTTGGCCTCTCTTGTCTGACTTTTAGAAGCACCTTGGTGAGAAGAGGCATCGAAGGGAAGGCATAGACTGTCAGGTTTTTCCATCTGAAAGATAGCGCATCCACTTTCCATGCTTGAGAGTGATAAGTCCTTGTGCAAAATTTCTGTAATTGACAATTGTGAGGGGATGCAAAGAGATCTATGTCTGAGCGTCCCCACTCCCTTATCATCATGTTGAACACTTGTGGATTTAGCTTCCATTCGTGAGGATCCATGAGATTTCTGCTTAGTTAGTCTGCCAGTGTATTCTTTGTTCCTGGCAGGAATTGTGCTTGCAGATGTACCTGGTAGGTCAGTGCTGTGTTCCACAAAGTCATGGCTTGTCTGCATAGGGGGTAGGAATGTGTGCCCCCTTGCTTGTTTATGTACCACATAACTGTGGTATTGTCTGTCTTTATTAATAATTGTCCTGGATGTATTAGGTCCTTGAAGGCTGTCAGGGCATTCTGTACAGCTAGCATCTCTTTTTGATAGATGTGAAGATGCATTTGTTCCTTGGTCCACGCGCCCTGAATACATTTTCCTGCCATATGTGCTCCCCAGGCATAATCCAATGCATCTGTTGTTACTGTCTGCCTGGCTGTAGGTAAGCTGAAAGACTGTCCCTTGTTGTGGTGACAGGCCTGGGACCACCATCGAAACTCCTGTTGTAGGCAGGGAATCAAGGTTATGATTGTCTCTAGGCTGTGACAATGCTGAGTCCAAACACTTTAGATACCATTGTAGTTTCCTCATATGCAGTTTGGCATATGGAATTAGTAGAATGCAAGAAGCGATGAAACCCAGGGCCTGCAGAATTTTTCTTGCAGGGAGCTGGGTCTTTGTTGCCATCATTTGAAAGTAATGAGTCAGTTGCCTTTGTCTGGCGTGAGATAAGCCATCTGGGCAGTTGTATTTAAGCTTGCACCCAGGAATATTATCTCTTGAGAGGGCACTAGCTTTGATTTCTTTTCGTTTACTGTGTACCCTAGGCAAATCAGCAATCTTTTTACAAATGCCCGGTGCTTTAGAAGAATGTTCTTGCTCTCTGCGTGTATAAGGCAGTCGTCCAAGTAGGGATATATTTGAATTCCTTTTTGTCTGCAAAATGCAATTACTGGTGACAGGCATTTTGTGAAGACCCTGGGTGCAGTAGATAAGCCAAAGGGCAGTGCAGAGAATTGATAATGCATTGAGCCTGCTATAAATCTGAGGTATCTTCTGCATGATTGTCTGACTGGGACGTGCAGGTATGCCTCCTTGAGATCCAAAGTAAAGTACAGTTTTGTACCTACCATAAATGTAGATGTTCGAGTGTTCACACTGCTGCAGTCATTACACTAGGGTTATCCTGCCGTCAGGCGGTCCCGCAGTCGGTCTGAGTTCCAAAGTCTTGGACCGGCATCGGTTGCTGTCGCTTCTTCCCTGACAAGATGCACCCAACGCCATTTTCTTCAGTTTTTCTTGCCCCAGATGTCAGGTGCCCCCAAGTAGGAAGACAATACATATTGCTAATCAAAAATATACATGTAAAATAGAAACAATAGCTAGAGTTACCAGCAAATATACCCCAAAGGTAGTATAAGATAGAAAGGTATAGATAAGTCCAGCTAGTTCAGAGGGGATGGAGGGAGGATAACCTGGACTGCAGCAGTGTGAACACTAGAACATCTACATTTATGGTAGGTACAAAACTGCACTATGTTCATCGTGTTACACTGCTGCAGTCATTACACTTGGGTAGAATCCCAAAGCTGAGGTTGGGTGGCTGGTCTATAAAGAGTTTGGCTTGGCTATGAGGCCCTGCAGAACTGCAGTGGCAAAGCCTGCTCTGGATTTAGAGTAAAGCAGCAGGTGGTAATGTTTGGTAAAGGTGTGCACTAAACTCCAAGTTGCAGCCTCCAAAATTTCCTTGGTAGGTACTCCTCTGAGAAAGGCTGTTGAAGTGGCTGTTGCCCTGGTGGAATGTGGCCTAATGTTGTTTGGAACTGATTTTCCATGTTGCGTGTAGCAGTGCCAAATACAGTGTCCTATCCATTTGGATATAGTCTGCTTTGAGATAGCCTTGCCCTGTCATCCTGCAGCATATGCTACAAACAGTTGCTCAGTTTTCCTGAAAGCCTTTGTTTTGTCCAAGTAGAAGCGTAGCTGCCTGTGTATGTCCAAAGAATGCAGAAGTTTCTCCCCTTTATTCTGGGGGTTTGGATAAAAAGTTGGCAAATGGATGATTTGGTTAAGAGCCACACTAGATACCACCTTTGGCATAAAGGTAGGGTTTGTCCTTAAAGATACCCTGTCCTGATGAAAAATTATAAAAGGTTCCACCGCCATTAGCGCCTGTAGCTCTGAGACTCTTCGTGCTGAAGTTACTGCCAGGAGCAGAGTGGTTTTCCATGATCGGCTGTATTGGCTGGCTCAAAAGGTGGTAGTGTCAGGTTTTCCAAAACGAAGTTGAGGTCCCAAGTTGGTGTTGGTGCACTCCGGGGCGGTCTTATGTTTTTAGCCCCTCTGAGGTACTGCTTTAACAAGGGATGAGAGAATAAGGGAGGATCTGTGTTGTAATGGGCTGAAATGGCAGAGGCATGGATCTTAATTGATGAAAAGGATAGGCCTCTGTCCAGCATCTCAGTTACGTATTGTAAAATCTGAGGAATGCTTGGAACAAGAGGGTCAAGGTTTTGAGCCTGGTTCCAGGCACAGAATCTTTTCCATTTTTCTGAGTAAGCTTTCCTGGTGCTAGGCCTCCTGGTCTCCAAAATGACATCCATAACAGCTTTAGAGAGAGGTGTTGCCTGGTTGACGAATGTATCTGCCATGCATCCAGGTTTAGGGTTTTTAGCTGACCGTGCAGGATCGGATTGTTTTATTGAGTCAGAAGGTGTGAAATTTGAGGCAAAATCCACGGTGGGCCTTGAGCCAAGTTCCTTAAGATAGGGTACCAGTGCTGACATGGCCAGTCTGGGGCAATCAGGATCATCTGTGGTTTTTCTTGTCTGGCTTTTAGGAGTTACCTTTGAAAGGAGAGGTAGTGGTGGGAAGGCATAAACTTTTAGGTTTTCCCAGCTGAACAGAAGAGCATCCACTTTCCATGCTTGTTTGTGATAAGTCCTTGTGCAGAATGTTTGTAGTTGGCAATTCAGTGGGGAGGCAAAGAGATCTATGTCTGGGCATCCCCATTTTCGTGTTACCATGCTGAATATTTGTGGATTCAATTTCCATTCGTGAGGGTCCATGATATTTCTGCTTAGATCGTCTGCCAGAGTATTTTTCTTTACTGGCAGGAATTGTGCTTGCAGGTGAACTTGATACGTTAGAGCTGTGTTCCACAAGGTCATGGCTTACCTGCATAGGGGATACGAATGAGTGCCCCCTTGCTTGTTTATGTACCACATTACTGTGGTGTTATCTGTCTTTAGTAATAATTGTCCTGGATGTAGAAGGTCCTTGAAAGCTGTTAGGGCATTTTGAACAGCCAACATCTCTTTTTGATTGATGTGAAGATGCATCTGATCTGTGGTCCACTTGCCCTGAGTGCATTTTCCTGCCATGTGTGCTCCCCAGGCGTAATCCGAAGCATCTGTTGTTAAAGTTTGCCTGGATGTAGGTTGGGTAAAAGGCTGACCCTTGTTTAGCTGACATGCCTGTGCCCACCATCGAAACTCCAGTTGTAGGCAGGGAATCATTGGGATAACTGCTTCTAAACTGTGAGCGTGTTGAGTCCAAACACTTTTCAGGTACCATTGTAATTTCCTCATATGCAGTCTGGCATATGGTATTAGTAGTATGCAGGATGCCATGAATCACAGGGCCTGCAGAATTTTTCTTGCAGGGAGATGGGACTTTCTTGCCAGTATTTGAAAATATTGAGTTAGTTGAATTTGTTTGTCTGGCGTGAGATAAGCCATCTGGGCCATTGTATTTAAGCTGGCACCCAGGAATGTAATCTGTTGTGAGGGCACTAGTTTTGACTTCTTTTCGTTTACTGTGTACCCTAGAGAAATTAGCAACCTTTTTACAAACGCCATATGCTGTAGAAGAATGTCCTTTGTCTCTGCTTGAATGAGGCAGTCTTCCAGGCATGGATATATTTGAATTCCTTTTTGTCTGCAAAATGCAATTACTGGTGCCAGGCACTTTGTGAAGACCCTGGGCACAGTAGATAAGCCAAAAGGCAGTGCAGAGAATTGGTAGTGCATTGTACCAGCTTTGAATCTGAGGTATCTTCTGCAATTTTGTCGGATAGGGACATGCAGGTATGCCTCTTTGAGGCCCAGAGTAACAAGCCAAGACTTCTTGCCCAGCATGGGCAGAAGCTGCTGTAATGTCAACATTTTGAATTTTGGAATATCCAGGTAAGTATTCAGAATTGAAAGGTCTAGTATGGGCCTCCAGGCCTTGTCCTTTCTGGGGACCAGGAAGAGTTGAGTAAAATCCTTGTCCTTGTTCCTGTTGTGGTACTTTTTGAATAGCTCTCATGTCCATGAGGGCTGAAATTTGTTTTTGGCCTCTGCCCATTGATTTTGTGGCAGGTCTGGCATTCCTTTTAGCCTTGGTAACGTATGAAAGTGGAATCTGTATCCTTGAAACACAATATTCAGGACCCATTTGTCTTGGGTGATTGCCAGTTTTGAGAAAAAAAGTGCTAGTTTTCCCCCTAAGGGGGCTTCCAAAAGGGACGTGCTTGGCGTACGAAGGAGAAAGTCATTGTGACGGTTTCCTGTAAGGTTGAGACTTGTCCTCACTACCTTTTGGGGTTGAGGTGCCCCACTGTCGCTGTCTGTTTGAGCTTTGGGGTTGAGATCTATCCCTTGGGCGTCTGTATCTGCCTCTCTTTGGCCTGTCTGACACTGGAAAGGACAAATTCTTTGTTGGCCAATTTCTGCTGAACTGAGGTGGCTGTACCTGTAAGAAATCCTTGACTGTTTGCATAGATTTAGCTTTATCCTCCATTTTCTTGAACACCTCTTCTGCCTTAACACCAAACGAAGTATCATGCTGTAAAGGAGCATCCAATAATTTTGCCTTAACATGATCAGGTAAACTTTGTTCTTTTAACCATGCATGCCTTCGAATCACAGAACCTGAACTGCGGCTCTACAAGAGGCCTCTAAAGAATCAAAACCACATTGCAGAGTATGTTTTCCCACCTGTATAAACTGCATGCAATAAATCCTGCATTTCTTTACAATCAGGAGCTCCTGAGCTTGCAAGCATTTTCTATTTTAACTGAGCCATTAAATATTGTTGGTACTTAAGCATGTGAAAAGTACAGTTTTGTACCTACCATAAATGTAGATGTCCGAGAGGTATGCATCTGCAGTCCTTACAAATGGGTTGTCCTGTCGTCAGGCAGCCCTTCGGTCGGCCGGATTCCAAAGTCTGGGTCTGGCCTCGGCTGATGTCGCACTTCACCCGTCATAGCTGCAGTTCTTCGGGTATAAAGGTATCAGCCGACGCCATTTTCCTCAGTGTTTCTTGCCCCAGATGCCAGGTGCCCTCTAGGAAGGCTAAATTTGGATAAATGTAAAGTTTCCAAATAAGAGAGAGCAAATAAAAATAAACATGTATATACATATATACAAACAAATACACCATAATAGATTCCCCCAGCTAGCTAGAAGATGGGCAAATACCCTAGGAGTACCACAGAGGGGAAGGAGGGAGGGTAATCCTGACTGCAGATGCATACCTCTCGGACATCTACATTTATGGTAGGTACAAAACTGTACTATGTCCTTCAAGGATGCATCTGCAGTCCTTACAAATGGGTAGAATACCATAGCCAAACTGGGGGAGGAGGAATAATAAGATAATGGTGTAGTTAAGATCCCTTGCAAAACAGCAGTGGCAAAACCTGCTCGGGATCTGGAGTATAAGGGTAGATTATAATGCTTGGCAAATGTATGCACGGAGCTCCAAGTAGCAGCCTCTAAAATGTCTTTGGTAGCCACTCCTCGTAAAAAAGCTGTAGTAGTGGCTGTAGCCCTTGTGGAGTGAGGTCTGATGTTTTCTGGAGTTGTCTTTCCATGGTAAGAGTAACAAAATCTAATGCAATTTCCTATCCACGTAGAGATTGTCTGTTTTGAAATTGCTTTTCCTTCCATTCCTGTTGCATATGCTACCAGTAGCTGGTCAGTTTTTCTATTGCTCTTGGTCCTGTCCAGGTAGTAGCGCAATTGCCTATGTACATCCAAGGTATGTAATAGTCTTTCTCCCCTGTTCTGTGGGTTGGGGAAGAATGTAGGCAGGTGGATAGCTTGGTTTAAAGATACCCTGGAGACCACCTTTGGCATAAAAGTGGGGTTAGTTCTCATGGACACTCTATCCTGATGGAAGATAAGGAAGGGTTGCACTGCCATTAATGCCTGTAATTCAGAAACCCTTCTTGCTGAAGTGATTGCAAGCAGGAAAGCAGTTTTCCATGATAAGTACTGTAATTCTGCTGTTGCTGCTGGCTCGAAAGGAGGGAGTGTCAACTTTTCTAGCACAAAGTTCAAGTCCCATGCAGGCAATGGTGGCTTCCTTGGTGGTTTTACATTTTTAATTCCTCTCAGAAACTGCCTGAGTAGAGGATGTGAGAAGACTGGAGGGTCCATGTTGTATTCTGCTGAAATAGCTGATGCATGAATCTTAATGGAAGAATAGGACAGGCCATTGTGGAAAAGCTCTGCCAAGTATTCCAGGATGTTAGCTATGTTTACCAGTGACACATTTTCTCCTTTTGCTGCACTCCAAATGAGATATCTTTTCCATTTTGCTGAATAAGTTTTTCTTGTTGAGGGTCTGCGAGCCTCCAAGATAATGTCTTTAACCCTTTGAGATAAATCTGGGTTATTTTGTCTTATGCAATGTTCCAGGCAGCCAGCTGCAGTGTTTTTAGGTTTGGATGCAGGGTTTTGAAGTTGTTCTGTGTTAACAGTAAGGGAACTAGGGGCAGAGGCCAAATTTGTTCCCGAGACATGCTCCTCAGTAATGGGTACCAATGCTGCCTCGGCCAGTCTGGAGCTATCAGGATGATCCTTGGACGGTCTTCTTTGATCTTCAATAGCACCTTGTGCATCAAAGGAAGAGGTAGGAATGCATATGCTGTCAGGTTTTTCCAACTGAAAGATAGGGAGTCCACCTTCCAAGCAAGTGGGTGGTATGCCCTCGTGCAGAATTTTTTCAATTGGTGGTTGTGTGGGGATGCGAATAAGTCTATTTCTGGTAGTCCCCATTTCCCTGTAATGGATTTGAAGATGTCTGGATGCAGCATCCATTCGTGGGCATCCGTGGTAGTTCTGCTTAGGATGTCTGCTAGTATATTTTCTTTTCCTGGTACAAATATTGCTTGTAACTGAATGTTGAAGCTCAGGGCCACATTCCAGAGGTCCATTGCCATCCGGCATAGAGGGTATGAATGTGTGCCTGTTTGTTGATGTACCACATAACTGTGGTGTTGTCCGTCCTTATCAGCAATTGACCCTGTCGAAGAAATGGTCTGAATGTCTGAATTGCCAGTTTTACTGCCAGCATCTCCTTTTGATTTATGTGTAGGTTCAGCTGGTCTTGAGTCCATAAGCCTTGTATGCACTTGTCCAGCATGTGTGCCCCCCAACCGAGGTCTGAGGCGTCCGTTGTGATAGTCTGGCTTGGTTGAGTGCTGTGGAAGGGCAGCCCTTTGTTCGATTGACAGGCCTGAGCCCACCATTGGAATTCTTGCTTCAGGCATGGAATTATTGGAATTTGGGTTTCTAGGCTGTGCTTGTGCTGAGACCATAAATTCCTTAGGTACCATTGTAACTTCCTCATATGTAGTCTGGCATGTGGAATCAATATTATGCAGGATGCCATGTAACCCAGGGCTTGCAGGACTTTCCTTGCTGTTAGCTGGTTCTGCTTTGTTAATGCCATGAAATAGAGAGGAAGGTGCTTCTGTTTTCTACTGTGAGGGTGCCATTTGATTTGATGTGTCCAGCTCTGCACCCAAGAAAGTTATCCTTTGGGATGGTATCAGCCTTGACTTTTTTATATTGACTGTGTATCCCAGGGCTTGCAGTAGATGAATGACCTTTTCAAATCTTTTGTTAATTTGTTTTGTTGTCCGCTTGTAACAGGCAGTCGTCCAGGTAAGGGTAAATTTGAATTCCCTGAAGCCTGCAATGAGCAATTACTGATGCCAGGCATTTCGTGAATACTCTGGGCGCAGTAGATAAGCCAAAGGGCAATGCTGAGAATTGATAATGCTCTGATCCTGCAAGAAATCTGAGGTATCTTCTGCAATTTGGTCGTATGGGGACGTGCAGGTATGCCTCCTTGAGATCTAGAATTACCAGCCAAGACTCCTTGCCCAGCATGGGAAGAAGCTGCTGTAGGGTCAGCATTTTGAATTTTGGAACAATGAGGTATGTGCTTAGAGCGGACAGGTCGAGAATAGGTCTCCATTGGTTTTCTTTTCTTGGCACCAGGAAAAGTCTGGAGTAAAATCCTTGCCCTTGTTCCATAGGCGGTACCCTTTCTATAGCTCTCATCCTTAGTAAGTGGTGTATTTGTTCTAGAGCTTTTGTCTTCTGATTTGGAGGTAGGTTTGGCATTCCTCTCTTCCTTGGTAGAGTATGGAAGTGAAACCTGTAACCTTGGTCTATTGTCTGTAAAATCCATTTGTCTCCTGTGATGTGATGCCAGTTTACTGAAAATAAGGCTAGCTTTCCGCCTAAGGGTGCTTCTAGTTGTTCCCTGGTAGGCGGTCTCAGAGCCAAGTCACTGTGATTGTCCTGTGGAAGTGGTGGTGGCTGGATCTGTGGCAGTACTTCGCTGGTTGTTAGTCTGCCACTGACGTCCCCTGTAGGCACCTGTGGATTGACCCCTGCCTCTTGGGCGCCTATTCCTACCTCTCTGAGCTCTGGAGGTGTCTGGAAAGGACCAATTCTTGGAAGGCCAGTTCCTACTAAACCTTGGAGGCTGGACCTGTAAGAAATCCTTGACTGTCTGGACAGATTTTGCTTTCTCTTCCACCTTCTTCAGCACCTGCTGTGCAGGGAAGCCAAACAAATTGAGCTTATCCATGGGAGCATCTAGGAGCTTTGATTTAACACGGTCTGGTAAGGACTGCTCTTTTAACCATGCATGTCTTCTGATCACTGTACCAGTCATAGCTGATCTAAAGGAAGCCTCCAGTGCATCATAGCCGCATTTTAAGGAATGATTACTGACCTGCTGAATGTTATGTACCATTTCCTGAACAGATTTTTTGTCTAATGGTTCAGACGAGGACAGTTTTTTAGTTAACTGATCTAACATAAATTCCTGATACTGAATCATGTGGAATTGACAGTTTAAGGCCCTAGCCGAAAGAGTAGCAGAAGTGTAAACTTTTTTTACCCCATCTCTCTAAGGCCCTAGATTCCCTTTCAGAGGGGAGGGGGTTTTTGGCAGAGGTAGCTGCTACAGCCTTGGGTCCCCGGGAGATAGTTTCAGGATCTGCAAAAGGAGCCTTATACAAATGATAATGTGTGTCCGGAACCCTGTAGTACCTGTCGGGCTTAGCAGGGGCCGGAGGAAGAGAATCAGGAGCAGTACAAGCATCATTAAATGCATCACCCACAACAGTAAGTACTGGAGGAATGGCTAAAGGCCTATGCTGTGGCAAATGCAAAAAGGTCCTAAGCCTTTTCCTAGAGTCTGAAAAATCCTGGCCCTGCCATTGAAATTGTTCCCTCATAGCATGCAAGGTTTCCCCAAAAGAAAATTCCTCAGGCGGAGAGGCAGAAGGAATGGAGTCTTCTGCATCAGAGTCCTCATAAGGAGAATAAGGGCCCTCTGGAGGGTTTGTATTATCTGAATCATCAGAGGAGTAATCTGAAGAAACTGGCTCAGGGGCTCTGCTCTAGGCCTCTTCTCTGGAGGTGGGTGAGAGGCCCTGTCAGGGTGAGGTTGGGATCCCGGATCAAAGAAATGAGATCCTCTGCTAGACTAAGCATTTGAGAACTAGAGCTAGGCCTGTGAGAGGGGTCTTAGCAGGCACAGTTTTGGTAGATTTTGCTGCTTTAGCCCTGGCAAAAGCCTTAATCGACATGGATGCAGGGGCCTAGCAGCTCCACGTGCAGGAGTAGATATATCTAAAGGTATAGTATCAGATAAATCCTGTGAACCTGCAAGAGCAGGTGGGATTTCAGTAGCAGATTCAGCCATGCTGGATGAGGCCTCGGTAGGAGGCAAGCTTTCCCGAAGGAAGAACCGTGGACTCGGTTTCAGCGAAACAGAGACACTCGGTTGACTTAACAGCGGTTTCGGCGAAACCGCGGACGCGAGTGTCGGTCCTTTTCCTTGCGCTTTTAGTTAATTGCGGTCGGAGTTTCCGGCGGCATATTGTAAGCAAAAGCGGGCGAAAAACTCCTCAGCAAATTCCGACCGGCGTCTAAGCGTCCGTCGGTTGAAAGAAGCACAGGCTAGACAAGCTGCTACGTCGTGGTCTGGGCCTAAACAAGGTAGGCAGTAAGAGTGGAAATCTTTATGAGGTATTTGTTTCCCACAAGTTAAACAGTTATTCACTTTTTCTGACATCGGCTGAGGCAAGAAAGAGTCCCCAACGGGTACTTAGCTTTAGAAGTCTTCGGTAGTAGTAATCTCTGGATCTGACCGACCGGCACTTGCGAACAGCTTCTGCTTCGGGCGCCACGCGGCAAGAAAGACTGAGGAAAATGGCGTCGGCTGATACCTTTATACCCGAAGAACTGCAGCTATGACGTCGGGTGAAGTGCGACATCAGCCGAGGCCAGACCCAGACTTTGGAATCCGGCCGACCGAAGGGCTGCCTGACGACAGGACAACCCATTTGTAAGGACTGCAGATGCATCCTTGAAGGACATCTGGCAATTTAAAGCTCTTACTGCTAAAGTTGCAGAAGTGTATACTTTCTTCCCCCATCTATCCAAAGCTCTGGAATCTCTGTCAGAGGGTACTGGATTTTTTGCAATGGAAGCCTTAACCCCCCCCTTTTGGACCCTGGGAAATAGTTTCTGGATCAGCAGAAGGGTTTTTGTAAAGGGAAATAGTTTCTGGATCAGCAGAAGGGTTTTTGTAAAGAAACTTGAGAGTCGGGGACTCTAATACCTATCTGGCTTGGCTGGAGCAGAGGGCAAAGAGTCAGGAGATAAACTGGATTCAGAGAACACATCATCCACAATATCTAGCAGAGGCGGAATAGCCAGGGGCCTGTGCTGAGGCAATAAGAGGCAATCCCTGAGCCTTTTCTTGGATTCTGAGTAATCCTGACTTTCCCAATGGAAATGCTCTCTCATGGTATGTAAAATTTCCCCAAAAGAATAATCCTCAGGAGGAGAGGCTGAAGGGATAGATTCTTCAGCATCAGAGTCCTCAAAGGGGGGTACAGAGTATCCCTGGTCTGAAGAGGAATCAGAGGAAATGGAAACCTGATCAGAGGAGTCATAGTCTGTATCCTGCCTAGGCCTTTTCTCAGGAGGGGGATGGGAACCCCTGATTAGAGTAATGAGGTCTTCGGCCATTTTGAGCATCTGTTTCTTAGGCATAGAGGACTGTCCAGGAGAATGCTGCACTTGCTTCTTTGTCTTTAATGGTACCTTTGTCTTAGCTGTTGACGTAATAGTAAGATGAGAAGATCTGAAAACACCCTCAGAAGCCGATGCCTGCTCAGCGGCTCTGGACCCATCTGAGGGACTAGTTTCCATAGGCCCAATACCTTGAGTTTCCAGAGGCCTAGATGTCTCCACGTGGGAGTCGGGAGCGGCTTGTGGCTCTGAGGTAGCGGGTGTCAGGGGCTGCGAAAGCGCCTCACTGAGAACCGGCGACTGGCCTAGAAGAGGTTTTGTCATCGGTTTTGGACCTCGGATGCCTGTCTTTATCCTTGTCTTTGCATTTTTTCGGTATTGAGGTCATCGGCTGATCCGACGGCATCGTATAATTGAACCTTCGGCCAAAGTAGTGCAAAGCAAAATCAAAACGTCTTTTTATAGTGCGTTTGTTAAATCTAGCACAAAACCGACAACTAGTGACGTCGTGATCAGGGCCTGGGCATGGAATACAGTAAGAGTGGAAGTCCTTAATGAGGTATTTGCTTCCCACAAGAAATACAACTATTAACTTTTTCTGACATCGGTCTGAGTCAAGAAAAAAGTTTCCCCAATGGGGTACTTAGCTTTATTGAAACCTTCGGATCTGAAATTTGACTTTGAAAATCTCAGGAGTCGGCCGACCGGCACTTGCGAACTGCTTCTGCTTCGGGCACCGCCTGGCAAAAAAGACTGAAGAAAATGGCGTCGGGTGCATCTTATATACCCTTTCACTCTGACATCAGGGAAGAAGCAACAGCAACCGATGTCGGACCAAGACTTTGGAACTCAGGCCGACTGCGGGACCGCCTGACAGCAGGATAAAGTACAGTTTTGTACCTACCATAAATGTAGATGTCCGAACTGGATAGCATCTGCAGTCATAACAAATGGGTTGTCCTGTCGTCAGGCAGCCCTTCGGTCGGCCGGATTCCAAAGTCTGGGTCCGGCTGATGTCGCACTTCACCCGACGTCATCTCTGCTGGTCTTCGGGTATAAAGGCATCAGCCGACGCCATTTTCCTCAGTGTTTCTTGCCCCAGATGCCAGTTGCCCTCTTGGAAGGCTAAATTTTGGAGAAATGCCAATGTTTCCAAAAAAGCAGAAGGCAAACACAAAAAATAAGCATGTATGTACATATATACAAACAAATACACCATAAGAGACTCCCCCCAGCTAGCTATTAGGAGGGTAAATACCCTAGGAGTACCACAGAGGGGAAGGAGGGTGGGTAATCCTGACTGCAGATGCTATCCAGTTCGGACATCTACATTTATGGTAGGTACAAAACTGTACTATGTCCTTCATGGATGCATCTGCAGTCATAACAAATGGGTAGAATACCATAGCCAAACTAGGGGTGGAGGAAGAAAAATGATGGTGTAGTTAGGATCCCTTGAAGTACAGCAGTGGCAAACCCTGCTCGGGATCTAGAGTATAGAGGTAAATTATAATGCTTGGCAAATGTATGCACGGAGGTCCAAGTAGCCGCCTCAATAATGTCCTTGGTTGCCACTCCTTGTAAGAAAGCTGTGGTAGTGGCTGTAGCCCTTGTAGAGTGAGGTCTTATGTTCTGTGGAATTGGTTTTCCATGGTAGGAGTAACAGAATCTTATGCAATTTCCTATCCATTTGGAGATTGTCTGTTTGGAAATTGCTTTTCCTTCCCTTCCTGTTGCATAGGCTACTAAAAGCTGGTCTGTTTTCTGTTACTTTTGGTTCTGTCCAGGTAGTAGCGTAACTGTCTATGTACATCCAAGGTATGCAGTAGTCTTTCGCCGCTGTTTTGTGGATTGGGAAAGAAGGTAGGTAGGTGGATTGCCTGGTTTAAAGACACTCTGGATACCACCTTAGGCATAAATGTAGGATTAGTTCTCATGGACACCCTATCTTGATGGAAGATTAGGAAGGGTTGCACTGCCATTAAGGCCTGTAGTTCCGAAACCCTCCTTGCTGAGGTAATTGCCAGTAGGAAAGCAGTTTTCCATGACAGGTGTTGCAGATCTGCTGTTGCTGCTGGTTCAAACGGAGGGAATGTCAACTTTTCTAACACAAAGTTCAAGTCCCATGCTGGTAATGGTGGTTTCCTAGGAGGTTTTACATTCTTGATCCCTCTGAGGAACTGCCTGAGTAGAGGATGCGAAAAGACAGGTGGATCGAAGCTGTATTCTGCTGAAATAGCTGATGCATGTATCTTGATGGAGGAGTAGGACAGGCCTGTATGTAGAAGCTCTGCCAAGTACTCCAGAATGTTAGCAATATCTATGTTCGACACATCTTTTCCTCTTTCAGTACTCCAAATGACAAACCTTTTCCATTTTCCTGCATAGTTCCTTCTTGTTGAAGGTCTGCGGCTTCAAGGATAATGTCTTTAACCCTTTGTGAAAGGTCTGGGTTAGTTGCTGCTATGTGATGTTCCAGGCAGTCAGTTGCAAGGTTTTAGGTTTGGATGCATGATGTTGTAGTTGTTCTGAGTTAACATCAAAGGCATCAGGGTATTGACCACCTTCTTTCCCGAGACATGCTCCTCAGCAGTGGGTACCAGTGTTGTCTTGGCCAATTCGGAGCTATCAGGATTATCCTTGGACGTTCCTCTTTGATTTTCAGTAGTACCTTGTGTATCAAGGGAAGAGGTGGAAATGCATATGCTGTCAGGCCTGTCCAGCTGAAGGATAGAGAGTCCACCTTCCATGCAAGTGGGTGGAATGCCCTTGTGCAGAATTTTTTGAGCTGGTGATTGAGTGGGAAGCGAATAGATCTATTTGTGGCATTCCCCATTTCTTTGTGATGGCCTTGAAGATGTCGGTGTAGCATCCATTCGTGAGCATCCGAGGTGGTTCTGCTTAACATGTCTGCTAGGGTGTTCTCTTTTCCGGCACAAATATTGCCTGTAACTGGATGTTGTAGCTGAGAGCCAGATTCCAAAGGTCCAAAGTCATTCTGCATAGGGGTATGAATGAGTGCCTCCCTGTTTGTTGATGTACCACATGACTGTGGTGTTGTCTGTCCTTATCATCAAATGGCCTTCTTTGAGGAATGGTCTGAATGTTTGGATTGCCAGTTTTACTGCCAGCATTTCTTTTGGTTTATGTGCAGGTGCAGCTGGTCTTGAGTCCACAATCCTTGTATGCATTTGCCCAGCATGTGCCCCATCCTAGGTCTGAGGCGTCCGTTGTGATGGTTTGGCTTGCTCGAAAGTTGTGGAAGGGTAAGCCTGGGTTTGACTGGCATGCTTGAGCCCACCATAGGAACTCCTGTTTTAGGCATGGGATTAGTGGGATTTCTGTTTCTAAGCTGTGCCTGTGCTGAGACCATAAATTCTTTAGGTACCACTGTAGCTTTCTCATATGCAGTCTGGCATGTGGGACCAAGATTATGCATGATGCCATGAAGCCCAAGGCCTGCAGAACTTTTCTTGCTGTTAGTTTGTTCTGTTTTGTTAATGCCAAGAAGTAAAGAGGGAGCTCTTTTGTTTTTCTGTAGTTAGGAATGCCATTTGTTTTACTGTGTCCAATTCGCCCAAGAATGTTCTTGTTTGGGATGGTATCAGCCTTGACTTTTGTAAATTGACTGTGTATCCCAGGGCTTGTAGCAAGTAAATGACCCTTTGTAAATCTGTTGTCAGCTTGCTTTTGTTGTCCGCTTATAACAGGCAGTCGTCCAGGTATGGATAAATTTGGATTCCCTGTAGTCTGCAGTGAGCGATTACTGATGCCAGGCATTTTGTGAATACTCTGGGCGCAGTAGATAAGCCAAAGGGCAATGCTGAGAATTGATAATGCTCTGATCCTGCAAGAAATCTGAGGTATCTTCTGCAATTTGGTCGAATGGGGACGTGCAGGTATGCCTCCTTGAGATCTAGAGTTACCAGCCAACACTCCTTGCCCAGCATGGGAAGGAGTTGCTGTAGGGTCAGCATTTTGAATTTTGGGACAATGATGTATGTGTTTAAGACGGACAGGTCGAGAATAGGTCTCCAACTTGTCTCTTTTCTTGGTACTAGGAAGAGTCTGGAGTAGAAACCTTTGCCCTGTTCTGTTATTGGTACTCTTTCCACAGCTCTCATCTTTGATAATTCCGCTATCTGCTGTAGAGCTTCTATTTTTTGATTTGGAGGTAGGTTTGGCATTCCTCTTTTTACTGGTAAGGTGTGGAAGTGGAACCGGTAGCCTTGGTCTATGGTTTGCAAAATCCACTTGTCTTTTGTGATATAGTGCCAATTTTTCGAAAATAAGGCTAACTTTCCGCCTAAAGGTGCTGCTATTTGCTCCCTGGTAGGCGGTGTCAGAGCCAAGTCACTGTGATTGTCCTGTTGCAGTGGCAGTGGTTGTGTCTGTGCCTCAGTTATTGCCTTGCCACTGTCGTCCTCTGTAGGCACCTCCTCTGGATTGATTTCTGCCTCTAGAGCGTCTATTCCTGCCCCTTTGGGATCTTGTGGAGTCAGGAAAGGACCAATTTTGGCAGGCCAGTTCCTGCTAAACCTTGGGGGCTGAACCTGTAAGAAATCTTTAACTGTTTGTACAGATTTTGCCTTTTCTTCCATTTTCTTCATTACTTGCTGGGCAGGTGTACCAAATAGACTGGCCTTATCCATAGGAGCATCTAATAGCTTTGCTTTAACATGATCCGGTAAGACCTGTTCTTTCAACCATGCATGCCTTCTTATCACTGTGCCAGTCATGGCTGATCTAAATGAAGCCTCCAGTGCATCATAGCCACATTTTAAGGAATGGTTACTAACCTGTTGGATGTTATTCACCATTTCTAATACATATTTCTTATCTAAGGATTCACCAGAGGACAGTTTTTTAGTTAACTGATCAAGCATAAACTCTTGGTATTGGATCATATGAAACTGACAGTTTAAAGCTCTAGCTGAGAGAGTAGCAGAGGTGTAAACTTTTTCCCCATCTCTAAGGACCTGGATTCCCTTTCAGAAGGAGTAGGGTTTTTTGCTGTGGTCGAGGCTACTGCCTTAGGCCCCTGGGATATAGTTTTGGGGTCTGCAAGTGGAGCCTTGTATAGGTGGTGATGAGTGTCTGGCACCCTGTAAAATCTATCTGGTTTGGCAGGGGCTGGAGGTAAAGAATCAGGAGCAGTGCAAACATCATTAAATGCATCATCCACAACAGGCAGTACAGGAGGTATAGCTAAGGGCCTATGTTGTGGTAAGTGCAGAAAAGTCCTAAGCCTTTTTCTTGAATCTGAGAAATCTTGTCCCTGCCATTGGAATTGTTCTCTCATGGCATGTTTTGGCTGCTTTAGCCCTGGCAAAGGCCTTAATAGACATGGCTGCAGGAGGCCTAGCAGCACCACGTGCTGGGGTAGAGACATCCAAAGGGATGGTGTCTGATAAATCACTAGGAACCACAGTTGTAGGCAGAATTTCTGAGGCCGATTCAAGTAAGATAGCAGGAGCCTCAGTAGTAGTCATGGATTCGGCTGAAGATTGACCAGTTTTCTCGGTTTCGGCCGAAACCGAGACACTCGCGGCTTGCTTAACCGTGGTTTCGGCCGAAACCGCGGACCGCGAGTGTCGGTCTTTTCTTGCGTTTTTAATAATTTGGGTAGTCGGAGGATCCGCCGGCATAATGTAAGCAAAATCTGAGCCGCCAAATTGTTCAGCAAACTCCGACCGGCGCCTAAGCGTTGTCGGTTGAAGGAAGCACAGGCGAACAGGCTGCTACGTCGTGGTCTGGGCCTAAGCAAGGCAGACAGTAAGAGTGGAAATCTTTATGAGGTATTTGTTTCCCACAAGTTAAACAGTTATTGACTTTTTCTGACATCGGCTGAGGCAAGAAAGAGTCCCCAACGGGTACTTAGCTTTTAGAAGTCTTCAAGTAGTATTCGGTAGTAGTAATCTCTGGATCTGACCGACCGGCACTTGCGAACAGCTTCTGCTTCACGCCAAGAAAGACTGAGGAAAATGGCGTCGTCTGATGCCTTTATACCCGAAGACCAGCAGAGATGACGTCAGGTGAAGTGCGACATCAGCCGAAGCCGGACCCAGACTTTGGAATCCGGCCGACCGAAGGGCTGCCTGACAACAGGACAACCCATTTGTTATGACTGCAGATGCATCCATGAAGGACATCCCAAGTGTAATGACTGCAGCAGTGTAACACGATAAACATCTAGCCAATCCTCTTTGCCCAGCATGGGCAGGAGTTGTAGTGTTAACATTTTGAATTTTGGAACATCCAGGAAAGTATTTAGGATTGACAGGTCCAGTATTGGTCTCCATGCTTTGTCCTTTCTGGGTACTAGGAAAAGGTGAGTAAAATCCTTGGCCCTGTTCTTCTTGTGGAACTTTTTGAATAGCTTCCATATCCATAAGAGCAGCAATCTGTTTTTGTGCCTCTGCCCATTGGTTTTGTGGCAGGTTTGGCATACCTTTTGATTTTGGAAGCATGTGGAAGTGGAATCTATACCCTTGAGAAACTATATCCAACACCCATTAGTCTTGGGTGATCATGTGCCAATTTTTTTAGAAAAGTGCTAGCGTTCCCCCTAGGGGTGCTGTCAACTGGTAAGAGCTTGGCATTTGCAGAGTGAAGTCATTGTGACTGTTTCCTATAAGGTTGTGATTTGTCTTCTCCTCCTTTGGGGGCTGTAGCACCCACCCCATTGTTTAGGTCTGTAGGAGCCTTGGGGCTGAGATCTGCCTCTTGGGCATCTGTATCTGCCTCTTTGTGGCCTGT
Source organism: Protopterus annectens (assembly GCF_019279795.1). Taxonomy (NCBI): domain Eukaryota; kingdom Metazoa; phylum Chordata; order Ceratodontiformes; family Protopteridae; genus Protopterus; species Protopterus annectens. Next base: position 1,597,068,661 of record NC_056739.1, read on the forward strand.
CTGACACTGGAAAGGACCAATTTTTTGAAGGCCAGTTTCGGCTAAATCTAGGTGGTTGAACCTGTAAGAAATCTTTCACAGTTTGCATTGACTTTGCTTTATCCTCCATTTTCTTTAACACCTCTTCTGCCTTAACACCAAACAAAGTATCATGCTGTAGTGGGGCATCCAATGATTTTACTTTAACATGGTCAGGTAAACTTTGTTCTTTCAACCAAGCATGTCTTCAAATAACTGAGCCTGTAACTGCGGCTCTACAAGAAGCCTCTAATGAATCAAAATCACACTGCAGAGTATGCTTTCCCACTTGTTCAACTGCATGCAATAAATCCTGCATTTCTTTACTGTCAGGACCTTCTATATTTGTAACCATTTTCTGCTTTAACAATGACATGAGATACTGTTGATATTTAAGCATGTGAAACTGGCAATTTAAAGCTCTTACAGCTAAAGTAGCAGAAGTGTAAACTCCCCCCCCCATCTGTCCAGAGCTCTGGAATCCCTATCTGAGGGGACAGGATTTTTAGCAGTGGAAGCTTTAACCCCTTTAGGACCCTGAGAAATAGTTTCTGGGTCTGCAGCGGGGTTTTTGTAAAGGAAATTATGAGAGTCAGGGACCCTGTAGTACCTGTTCTGGCTTTACTGGTGCAGGGGGTAAAGAATCTGGAGACAGAATGGATTCAGAAAAAAACATCTACAATATCAAGCACGGGGGGATAGCTAGGGGCCTGTGCTGAGGCAATAGAAGGAAATCTATGAGCCTTTTCTTGGATTCTGAGTAATCCTGGCTCTCCCAATGGAAATGCTCCATCATGGTGTGCAGGGTTTCCCCAAAAGAGTAATCCTCAGGCGGTGAGGCTGAAGGAATGGACTCTTCAGCATCAGATTCCTCATAGGGAGGGAGAGAATAGCCCTGGTCAGAAGAAGAATCAGAGGAAATGGAAACCTGATCAGAGGAATCATAATCAGTGTCTTGCCTAGGCCTTTTGTCATGAGGGGGATGGGAGCCCCTGATTAAAGTTATAAGGTCTTTGGCCATTTTAAGCATCTGTTTTTTTGGCATGGATGCCTGTTCTGGAGAATGCTGCACTTGTTGCCTTGTCTTTAATGGTGTTTTTGACTTTGCCTTTGCTGCTGTAGTAGCTTTAATTGTAAGCTGTGAAGGTCTGAAAACACCCTCAAAAGCCGGTGCCTGCTCAGCGGCTCCGGACCCATCTGAGGGTATATTTTCCGTAGGCCCAATACCTTGAGTTTCCACAGGCCTCGGTGTCTCCAAGTGGCTGTCGGTTACGGCCTGTGGCTCTGAGGTAGCGGGTGTCAGGGGCTGTGAAAGCGCCTCACTGAGAACCGGCGAACCAGCGACTGGCCTAGAAGAGGCTTCGTCGTCGGTTTTGGACCTCGGATGCCTGTCTTTTTCTTTGTCCTTGCGGTTTTTATACATTCCGGTCATCGGTTATTCCGATGGCATTATGTAATTAAATATTTGTCCAAAATAATGTATAGCAAAATCAAACCGATGTTTAATAGTGCGTTTATTGAATCTAACTAGTAACGTCGTGGTCAGGGCCTAGGCAAGGAATGCAGTAAGAGTGAAAGTCCTTATGAGGTAATTGCTTCCCACAAGAAATACAATTATTAACTTTTACTGACATCGGTCTGGAGCAAAAAAAAGTTTCCCCAACGGGGTATTTAGCTTTATTGAAGACTTCGGTTCTGAAATTCAATTCTGAAAATCTCAGGAGTCGGCCAACCGGCACTTGCGAACTGCTTTTGCTTCGGGCACCGCGCGGCAAGAAAGACTGAAGAAAATGGCGTTGGTTGCAACTTTTATACCCCTGGTGCACTGACGTCAGGGAAGAGATGACAGCAACCGACACCGGACCAAGACTTTGGAACTCGGGCCGACTACGCCTCGCCTGCCAGCAGGATAACCCAAGTGTAATGACTGCAACAGTGAAACACGATGAACATCATACAATTTCATCTTTACTCAAACAAGTCATCTGCTACATTGATTAGCCTTTACCTGCTAAATCCTAACTGAAGTGGCTGTGCTCATTATATGAACTGCCCCCTACTGCACAACCATTCTACACAGAGTTGACTATTTTGTATGAGGTTAATTCTTTTCTGTATTTACTTCCATTTGTTTACGAATCGTTCTATCAAGTTCCCAAGAACTGGTCCTACCTCCAAATCAAACGGTACCTTTCTTTGTACTAAGCTCCTTCCAGCTGCTGGTTTACTACCAAACTCCTTTCTCTAAACAGGGATTGACAGTCACTATCCTAGCTGAGGCATTCATCAGGCTTGCCAGATTTTGTATCAGCTTGTTAACATTCACTTATATCCCCATAAAAGTGAACATGTAATGAACCATAACATATGTATACTCCTCCTCAACATACAGTAAGTAGGGTATTACCGCCCCATGGTTTCCTGTAAACACGACTATATCCAGCCCTGACAAGCACCCATCAGCAAGCAGCAGCACTCTTTGAGAAAGGTATTTACCTTGCTTGCTTTTGCTTCCCCTCCCTTTACAATCTGAGATTTCTTCTCAGACACTAAATTACATCTTGATCAGACAAATGCAATATCTTTGTGGCACTTTGCTATTACGGAGTATCGCTGATTACGGTTTCTAACAAACTTAGCTTGTTTTTCTGTATCCCCAACTAAAGTTGCAGAAAAATGACAATGATACAAGAAAACCCGAACATGCATTATCCTCAACATAATATTTTCATTATTAACTTGGACTGTAGGAAACCAGGACCTCTTGCGTAACTCATTTGATGTTTAGTTCATTATTTATTTATTTTCTGTCTCTTGCATATCTCATGTGATGCTTTCTTCATTAGTTATTTATTTTCTGTTTATTTACATTCCTTGACCAATAATATGATGCAGAAACTACTAAACTTCACAAACAGAGGCAGTCTGAAACATAGCAAAAATCCTACCAAGGGAGGAAAAAAAACTCACTGATATAATCCTGACAAGCTTTCTTGCCTGCTGTGCTAAGCTAAATATAGGATTGTAGGATCACAGGGTCATAAGAGGTTACTAGGCAAATGGCCCTTGGGCCCTTGCAAGCCCAACCAAGAGTGTATCCCCAAAAAGAAACTTCAGTCAGCACCTGTCGCCCCTGTCAATGAGGGACACAGGTGAAACCCCGGGACAAATTTGTGGTTTCCCATCCACTCATTAAGGTTGCACTTGAAGAGGCTCACCGAGGTGCTCTGTTTGACATGTATGGGAAGTCTATTACAGAGACGGGATAGACTCTGGGAGACAAACCTGCCTCTCCAGCAGGTTTTGTCGATGTTGTATATTAGATTCAGGTCTTTTCAGCGGGTAATGCGTGAAGAATTGGACTTGCAGATATGAAGCATCTCTAGTAGGGCAGGGTCCGAGATTGCCTTGTAGGCGAGACACAGATCACCCCTGAGCAATCTGCACGATACCAAACAGAGTGATAGTGATTTGAGCCTGTTCGCATAAGACAGGTGTTGGAGGCCTTGGATTCTCTTTGTGAGGTATTTCAGTGGCCTTTCCAGTTGGTGCAGATGTTTTGAGAGGTGCAGATGTTTTGAGAGGTACATACCAAACAGGGCATTATACTCAATTATTGGTCTAATGAGGGAAGAGTACAGAGAGGTAATAACCTCCTTTTTTCTGTATGCAATCCCTTTACTTATGAGATGAACCAAGTAAAAGGCTTTTCTGACCACTGCCACTACATGATGGTCGAATGCGAGGTTATCAACCTGAGTGTCCAGGTCTCTCACCACAAGTTGTGCGTTTAGGGTGTTGCTGCTGATGTGGTAATCAGTAGGGGCCGTGTTTTTGCCGAAAAGTATGATGACATTTTTTTTGTATTTAGCTTGAGGCCATGACTTTGGCACCAGTCATTAGCTGCTGTCAGACCCCTCTTGCAGTATATTATTATTTGGGGACTCAGTGACAGCACCCAACTTACAGTCATCTGCAAATGTGGTCAGCTACAGGTCTTTTGTCTTTGCCTGGACCTCTGAGAAGCAGATGCCAAACAGTATGGGTCCCAGGACAGATCCCTGGGGAACTCCACTAGTGATAAGTCTGCTATTGGAGGTGGAGGCACCTATTTTGACTTTGAGGGTCCTGTTGGTGAGCCAGTTGGCTACCCACCTGATGAGACTAGGCTTTACGCCAAGTTGCATTAGCTTTTCAATGATGCCCGAGTGGGGGATTGTGTCAAAGGCCTTGGCAAGGTCAATGTAAGCTGTATGCACTGACTTTCTCTCATCCAGGGCCTTGTTGACAGTCTGAAAGAAGTCAACCAGGTTCAACAGGCAAGATCTGCCCTTGATGAATCTGAACCAGGTGTGGTCAAGTGCTTGGAGATTGCCCATGTCCTTGTTTATGAGATCCATAATAATACATTCAATGGCTTTACAGATCAGACTTGTCAAGCTAATAGGCCAACAGTTTCCAGGATCAGTAGTGGCACCACCTTTGTGCAAGGGGATGACAATGGCAATTCTCCATTCCCTGGAATGAAGGCTGTAATTAGGCTGTAGTTGAATAGGGTGCTCAATGGCAAAGCCAGTTCTTGCTGGAGATGGTGCAGAATACAGCCTGGGATACTATCAGGTCCTATGGAAGCTGTGTGCTTTCCCTTGGATAGGGCCTTTAGCACTTGATCTACGGAGATGTGAGGTGCAGGACAAGTATCAGGGATGTCAAAAGGGTCTTTGGGGGGGACAGGGGGGTGAAGTTTGTACTGAACCTACCTGCTAGCAGGTTGGCTAAGTCAACAGGATCAGTGTAAGTGATACTGTCAAGTACTAATTTGGAGCAAACCTGGGCTTTCCCATGAAGGTTCTTGACGTAATTGAAGAAGGCTTTGTGGTTTCCCTTTGTTTTAGATGCTAGTTTTGATTCATAATTGGCTTTGGAGGCTTTCACTTGTTGTTGTGTCTTTCGGCTTTTCCCGGTTAGGGTTCGCCACAGCGGAACTCCGGTCCGCTAATGATTGGCAGTTGAATTTTTACGTGCAGAGTTGCCAGCCCTGACGCACAACCTTCAAAGAAGGGTCACCCATTCACGCATGTCTCCACACAGAAGACACTCTAGCTGAGAGTCGAACCGGACAGCGTCTTACTGTGAGACGACAACGCTACTGCAGCACCACCACCGCTGGTGCTCTAATTTGCTTGTTGAGGCTAAGAAGGTAGTTTTTCCAATTTGGAATATGTTCCTTTTTACCCTTGGAGAACAGTTTCTTTCTTTTGTTGTAAAGCCTGTTGACAGAGGATGTCCACCAAACAGGTTTGTGTTTCCTTGAGGAGCAGGTTTTAGTTGTCTTGGGTATGGCTGATTCCATGCAGTTGTACAGCTGCTTGTATACTGCACTGGCATACTGCTCAGCATAACTGTCTGCATCCTCTGAGGGGGACAGTGGTGTGAAGCTACAGATACCATCCCTTAGGGGGTTGTAGTTAACTTTTGAGAAGTTTTTTAGTTTGATTACGGTTGGGGGGGGTTGGGTAGGAAATAAACTTTGAATGAGACAGTCCGATGATCTGATCTCACCAAGTTAGAACATACTATGGGAGCGGTGCAGCGGTCGCCCATGTTGGTGAGAACCAAGTCTAGAATGTTGTCTCACCTTGTGGGGGATGAGACAAGCTGATCTAGTGCGTTAGAACTGAAGTCAAGGAATCGTTGAGTGAGTGCATTTGTGCAGGAATAGTTCACTCAGTGTATGGTGGGGTAGTTGAAGTCATCAAGGATCAGGGTGTTTAGGGGGTACCTTAATGGAGTTAAGTAGATCCAGGTATGAGGAATGGGTATCCTGAGTCATGGAGGGGGGTCTACAGCTGGGGTGTCTTGCCCACTGTCAGTTGCACCTGATGTAGTAGTCCCAGTGCATCATGCTAGCAAACCAGTCTGGAAGTGTGCCTGCCCTTAATGAAGATAGAGACTCCACCACCCTTAGTCTTCTCGACCTCATTTTTGGGTCGGAATGTGTGGAATGAGATATATCCTGGTAAGGGAGGGGGGCTCTCTGCAGCCCTGAACCATGTTTCCGTGACCACACAGATACTGGCATCGTCCAGTATAAGTCTCCAGTGAGTGCATTTTCAGGTTAAGGCTCCTAGTGTTAAGCAGCATGACTTTCAATTTGCCTTTTTTTTTTACAGATATTTTATGTTGGAAGATTTGTCTTTGGGACATTGCCTAAAAAAGGCACAATGGGGGAGGCGAGAGCCTTGGCCAGGATCTGGAAACCCAGTGGTGACAGGTGGAGGTCATCTCTGGCAAAGCATCTACGCCTGTCGAACATGTCATCCCAGGCAGACAGATACTGTATCCCCTTGGAATTATTTATTTTTTGTTGGTATTGTGGTATCATTCTTGGTCAAGGTAGGATGCTGCTTAGGGCTAGGGTTATACCTGCCTGGGACACATTAAAGATAAAACAGCAGCTATACCAAAACGCTTGCTGCCTCCTCTCACAGCACAGTTCAGCTTAAAGAAACGGAGTCCTTATATAAAATCCACACATTTAATCAACCACAGTTGAGCGCTTTCTCTCGCCGAATGCGATAAGTAAGATCTAAAAGTATGAAATGTGGTTCTTGCAATCAGTGTTCTTTCATTTATGATATGGAATACATATTGTTGAATAATACTAATCATACTAAAATATACTTTACTAAGGGAAATTGTAATTCAACTATGCTAGTATATATTGCGGTCTGTTCTCTCTGTCAGGCCTATTACATAGGTAAAACAGAGAGAAAATTAAGACAAAGAATATATTCACATGTGTACAGTATAAGAAGGAAGGACACAAAAAATGCTCTTTGCAGACACATCTTAGACTACGGCACAGATCATTCTTTTAAGTTTTCAATTTTAGAAATAGTTAGAAATAACCCCAGGGGAGGAAATCCTAAGAACTATCTGGCATATAGAGAACTGTGGTGGCAAATTTATACGGATGCCACCACATTCCCAGGAATAAATGATTTTCTGTCTATCAAACCACTTCTTTTTTTAGAATAAAATGTTGTATGTACTTTTTCTATTTAAATGCATTTTAATATTTTAATACAATATGTATTGTGACTTGGGTACAGTGTATATCTACGTAATGTGAATAAGTAGTATTTCTTTAAATATAGTAATTGGATAATAGATGTAATTATTTGAATTTTGGCGCCATTTTTAGTATATAAACTTTGTCACTTTATGTATAGTTTGTTCTGAAGAAGCGCTCAACTGTGGTTGATTAAATGTGTGGATTTTATATAAGGACTCCGTTTCTTTAAGCTGAACTGTGCTGTGAGAGGAGGCAGCAAGCGTTTTGGTATAGCTGCTGTTTTATCTTTAATTTGTTTAACCAATACGCTATTTTTCAGGAGTCGTGCCTGGGACACATAATATTGTCCTCCTTTTCACTCTGAACATGGTGTGACATTTCTTATGCATACCAAACCTAAATAAAAAATGATTTCATCTCTAAAGATTTTTCAAATGGTAGTTATGGTGCCCTAGCAATCATTTTGCAATAATATACTGGGACAGTTTACTAAGCCCCACCCCCACACACAACCAACCAGTGAATCTTTCAAACCCTACTGCAGTGCTTAAACCTACATTGATAACTTCATCCCTGTCAGGCACAAATATAACAGAATATTTTGCAATAACTCTATCCCTGTCAGGCACAAATATAATAGAATATTTTGCAATAACTCTAAATTTAAATGGCGGAATTACAAAATCAACATTTTACAAAATTTCAGGAAAAGAGTTTGTAAAGCCTTGAGACATTATCCAACAGAACACAGCAAACTAAGTCAATTTCAATCAAAAAGAATTCAGTAATGCAATCAAAAGAATCAAAGCTTCACTTGAGGTAAAACAGACGTCTAAGTAGATGACAACAGTAAAGCCTACAACAATTGCATCTGTAAAATGAAGGGAAAGAAACAAGAACCTACCAAAGCCAAGTTTGAGGCTAAAAATGTTGTGTGCGACGTTTCACCAGCGTGACAGAGACAGCAAATACAGCTAACACATTAGTATACAGATCTGAAACCAATTTATGTTTAAAAAAGGGAACCCTATCCCCTCATCCTCCCGGGAATACAGTCTCACATAAAAGTAAAACCAAAATGGAAATCTCTGAGCACCAGTTCCATACTACCAGATGAGATACTGAGATGGCTAACTTGTGCTGTTAGGCATAGTCCAGTATAGCCACTTATATTTATTTTTAATATATCATTAAATACTGGCTAGGTCTCTGAAACTTCTGGTTTCAGTCCACAAGGGAGACCCTTCCACAGACCCTAATAATAATAATAATAATAATAATAATAACAACAGATTTCTATGCCTCACAAGCATTTCTGGCAGACACATGTAATCTCGTAAATGACATAACCAGTATGTTTTTCTCAAAGGTGTATCTTATATGCTTAGCCTCAAAGTTTTCTGAAGTGCGAATGTTGCCATAGATAAAAATTTATCTAGGCAGCTTATCTTGAGCTGGGTAAATAGTTCAGCATTACACTCTATGGCAGAAATGTACATGAACTTAGTGATCTAAAGGCAAATGAAGTCACAGTAACTTGGGTCCACAACTGGATGATTTACAACAAATAAAAATACAAGGGTTCTTATCCCCACCATCATGTGTCACCACTAGAATCCTTCAAGGTTCTGCCCTGGGTCACTCTTTTCTGGCGTCTTGTTCTCAGACATCAAAACTAACTCCATTGTTTGATTCACCAAATAAGTGGATGAAGCCAATCTTTTAAGTATTGTCTTTAAGCCTAAGCCTGTTGACACCACATTCTTTAAATGGCACTTAACATTACATATGAGCAGTGCAGGAGAAATGGTGTTGCCTTCGGTGTAAACAAATGCAGCATTTGCACCCCCTCACCCTACCCAGTTTTATATACTACTGATGTGCAACAATAAAATGTTGACAAAATAGTAAATATCCTTGGACTCCCTGCAGATTATGACCTTTACAGGATACTCAAACAGCCACTACCACAGACAAAGCATGTGGATTTGTCCACCTGATCTGCCACGGGATTAGACAGCCATACCAGAGAGGTACATGTGCTCATGCATACAGCTCTTATTAGACCAGTTATAGAACACTCTACTTTGTTCTGCAATCTGCTCACAGGACATCTGGTGCAATTGGAGGAGGAGTCAAGGAGAATCAAAGGCTTGTCTTACAACCTAAGACTGCAGCATGTCTCTCTCTTTTTTTGCATCTTATCATCTGCTTACAGAAGACCTATGCCTGACATACTAGTAGAAGGTTTATGGGAAGATAAAAGTATGAAACGGACAGGGGAAGACAGCATTGGTTGCCTGACTATTAAGGGAACTGAAGAAACCATGCAGTTAGCTTGAGATCTGAGATATCTGGACCATGCTTGTTGGGTGGGACAAAAAGTCTGGAGATGGATCCAGAATCCAAGGTGGGTCCCAGTAGATGAGACCAAAGAAAGGGGAACCAAACCTGTCAAGGCCAGTAAGGTGCAACAAGGATGACTTTGCTCTTCAATCTAGCTGCTTTCTGAAGGAATTTGGGGAGTTGGAGGATAAACATACAACTGGGGGGGGGGCAATCATGGACCACAGCATCCCTCGGTGACTCCTCGGGGGGGGGGGGTATCAGAGCAAAGAAGTTGTTGCACTTGTTGTTGAGGGAAAATGCAAAAAGATCGCAGCAGGCTGGTCCCACTGACTGAAAATATTTTCTGTCACCTTGTTGCTGAGAGACAACTCGCGAGGCAGTAAAATGGACTTGCTCAATTTGTCTGCTATTATGTCGGACTTCCCCAGAATATGCATTGCTATCAGAAAGCAGTTGGAAGATATCAGCCATTGCCACACTGTTAGGGCTTCTCGACAAAGGGGATAAGATCTGGTTTACCCTTGATTGTTGTTGTACCAAACCACTGACATGTTGTCCATTTGGATTGCAACTATCAAGAGAGGGAATGAATTTTGAAATGCTTGCAACACTAAAAGCACCACTCTCATTTCCAGAACATTGACATGCGAATTGGCTTCTTCGGGGGGACCAAGTGCCTTGGACTGGCTTCCCAAGAAAATGCCCCCCACCCAATCTATGTGGTCATTATGGCCTTGGGCTGAGGGGAATGAAAGGATGACCCTGTAACAGTTGTTGTGACTCTATCCACTAGGAAAGATAGTATTTGCATACCTGAGGTATTCTAATCCTCGCAGACACGGGTTGAGAAAGAATTGGCCATTATGTTGCTAGCATCCATTGTGCAATTCTCATGTGGAATCTTGCTAAAGGAACTAAAACTATTGCAACTGACATTGACCCCAAGGCTTCCAAAACATGCAAAGTTGTTCTTCAGGTTCCACACGAAAAAAAATGAATAAGCAACATGTCTGAGACTGCTGGCAATGCTCTAAAGGGGCCAAACTGTAAAAGAATGAGACACATGCATTATGCACCCTTGAGAAAAAACACCAGATTATGTATCTCATTCAAGCCTATAGCGCCTTTTTGTATACTTCCAGTTCACACCCATAGCTCCTTATGGTGTCTGGAACTTTTTGGGATCTGGCTTTTTTCACCAAGTGACTTAACTAATAATCGGTAGTATTAGAAAGTGCAAGGATTTACTAACAAAATGACACTTAGATTATTAATCTAGGATGGCCAGCAGCAAAAACATTAATCACTGTTTGTCACTTATTACTCATATTTTTATACTTATGTTCATATTTTTAAAACTGAGAGCCTAGTATATTATTGAGGGGTGTAGAGTGATATGCTGTGGTGGCAGACAGGAACATTCATTGTTGATGTCCATTTATATAAACTATACCTGAAATGTTTCTAGTTTATTAGTAATTATGAAAATAAACAATATTACAATATGTACTTAATACTTCAAAACCAATTAACTTATACACTGCTGCATGACATCAGTAGAAACATTAGATGATGCTGCAGAAACATGTCTGACGTTTGTACTGTAAGTTGTACATCGTGAAAGAAGTTCAGTCTTATGCTTAAATTGTATACATAGCAATATAAATATATTTCATAGTTCTGTAAATATCTCAAACATGCACTCCTAAAAGAATATCTTGTTCTAACAATATGTGGTTAGGTTGTCCAGTTTCCAAGATATGATAATTTGTCAAAATTTAGCCAATATAATTTTGGGTCTGTGTGGATTATAATACATTACAGTGTTTACAGAAAAACTATGAATGCACTAACTATTATTAGTGTAAAGAATACTTCTTACTGACAACATTGCTACATGTACAGTTATAATATCTTTTATTGTTCACAATATTTTTACATGTGCATATCTTATGCTGGAATGCAAGAAGTGGGCTGTCAGAGGTGTGAAATTCCACACAACATAGGTATTGATAAGGTATATTACACGCACATGCAAGCAGGATAACTTAGAAAAGTACTTTGGGTTTGTGACAGCTTGAGCAGAACAGGTGCAAAAACACAAGCAGACAAAAAAGGCATCCTAGGACAACTTTGACGGCGCTACTCAGACAGGACACACATGACTTTCTTCTAGAGTTGCTGAGGGCTGAGAAACAGCTGTCCTAGTATGATAGTAATGTTCATATTTCTGGATCCTAGCTATGAAATCCAGAGTAACTGACATGCCTTTTAATACATACAATAACTTCCACGCAAAATAAAGTGTCCTGCTCAACCCAATTTCCAGCATATTTTGAGAGTGCTGGCTTTATTCATCGCTCTGAAAACGTGTATTTCTGAAAGCAAGAATGAAGATATGAATATTTAAATTTGTACAATGACCTGTCATTGCAGTTAAAGATTTTCTCATCATCGGTTAATTCCGTTTTCATTTAAATTTAATTGGTGGGTGTGTTAAGGAAAGAAATAAATATTTGTGGTACTTTTTATGCTTTACCAGCAAACAGTTACGTGTTATTTTTATTATCCTAAATTTAGGGTCTATATTAGATCAGCGAACGCTGACTGATCGAACTTATGTAAGTGAAAGCTTAAAATATCGAAGCAACAGAAACCCAAATTTTTTCCTAGGGAAAGAATTCCGTTGTCTGTTTCTGTTGCTTTGGTATTTTCAGGGCTGTGGTTGAAAGTTACGGGTCGGGTTCAGGTAAGTGTGCGATTGTGTGGATGTGAGTGTTAGGGCGCAGGTTAGGTATGTATGCGATTGTGTGGACGTGAAGGTTAGGGCGGGTTAGGTGAGCTAGGGTTAGGGAGCGGGTGAGGTGAGTGTGAGATAGTGACGGACTTTAGGGTTAGGGTTAAGGTAAGTGGATAGTTAGTGGTGTGTGTATATAGTTTAGTGTAAGGTTAGGTGTCAGATTTTAGGTGTATGTGTGTGGATTGCTGTTTGTTTGGTGTGCTTGTGTTGTGTGTATGTGTTTTGGATCAGCAATTTTTTTTTCCCTAGGAAAAAATTGCTGTTCTGACAGTTCGAGATTGTAAGCTTTCGCTTACATAAGTTCGATCAATCAGTGTTCGCTTTTTTAAGCATTCGCTGATCTAATATAGACCCTAAATTTAGGCATATTGACTATACATTATGCCTGACAAGTGCACCAACACTTACAAATTTAAAAAAAAAATCATACTTTTTTCTACAGGAATTCCTGTCCATCTTGGATCCCAGAGTTTGTTATTTGCACATACATATTAAATGATAATAATCTTGTTTCCCTCTAACATTAAAGAGCCATACAGGCCAGTAAACTGACTTATCCAATTATAGACCCATAGCCACATGGTCTCCACTGTCAAAAATTCTTGAGAAATGTGCAAGTCTCAAGTTCTCACCTTTATTAGTGAACTCAGTTCTATCCCCTGCACAGCACAGTTTCTGACCTATCATAGAACAGGCTGTAAAAATGGCAAAACATACCCCCCCCATTCCTCCACACCACTGTTGGAGTCCCTGAAGGCTCAATTTGAGGTCCATTACTTTTCAATATATTCATAAATTCTTACTCTTGGTAACTAAACAAGCCAACAGCATCCAATATGCATATGACTCAGCTGTTCTGCAAAAAGCCTTGATAAAATATTATTGATTGATTTATTGCAATTTTACAACTGAGTCTGGGATGACCAACTCTTAGTTGCTCCTGCACCCACTCCCCTCCAAAAATGATCTTATTTACCCCTAAACAGTTATACTACCACAAAAATATTTTTCAATAACTTCTTACAATAATACTAAGATCTAGTCAGACACACAAAGCTTCTGGGTGTTATTACTGATGACAACCTGAAATTTGACCACTGCATAAAACATGATGTAAACAGAACCCATCAAAAACTGGGAGCCCTCTACATGGTCAAGCCTTACCTCACAGATAATGAGCTGCCTCATCCTTCCTTCGCCAACACTCCTGTATCCAGCTCCTATATTTATTAACCTAAAATCTTTTCAACTCTCCCTGCCGGACCATTGCTACAATAAAGTACATAAATTTGCCACTAACCACCACTACAGGTCACATCACTGTAATGCCCTTAAGCAGCTTCAGTGGCTAAAATATAAGCACCACATAACCAGCTCACAACTAGTCACAACCCAAACTCACCTATAAACCAGACAATGGCACTAGCCTAAAACATATTTTCCAATCCTACATTCATGGTAGACTATGCCCTGCTGATAAATGTTACTGACAGCAGCCAAATCAAACAACACTGTAGGTGACTTACTGTACTCCTTTTACCTTTCTGAAGTATGGAATACTCTATCCCCTCCTCACTCATATAAATAGGAAACTATAATTCTTTTAAAATCCAGCTAAAAATATACTTAGGAAATACATAATAATAATAACTACAATCCTCGCACCTCAGCACTTATACCACTACGCCATCCTTCTACTTACTCCTCTCTTTTTTACTTTCCCCCCAAATCCCTACAAATACCCACGATTTTAAAAACCTTCCAGTACATCCTCTTCCACCTGTCTCTCTATCCATCTCTTCTCCACTTCACCAGCATTTTCTTTCTCTCTTATTTATCAGTCAGCCTTTGGTGTACATTTTGTTCAAATTTCTTGTGATATTGTACATTTATTGTGAACTTCCTGTAATATGGTGTGCATACATTTTTCTCATTTCTAATATCTTTCTATTTATACAAACTCACTTTCACATCATATATTGTGTTGCCATAATTATATAGTTTTTTATTGTTTATTTTTTTGAGCTTTTCTCACCAAGTCTCTGCTGAAAAGGGGAAGGTTTCCTGCCCAGTCAGACCATCCCAGTAAACAAATTCAATAATTATATGAATACCTAATACATGCTGTGCTACATATGTGACCACAGAATCACTCTAACTTAGGAAAAGCTGCCTGCCATATCAGTGAATGTCAAGCTACAGATTAGTTCTTCTCATATCCAGGGCACAATGGCCTTCTTTGTCACACGCCTGTTACAGGGGCCCGATGCATCAGTGCACCTCTCCAGTCATTTTTCTATATCCTGGACCACCCTGCACAACAATTAAAAAGCTTGAGTCTTTCTGCATCCAGCTGAACTGTGCAAGTGCTCTGTACATGTAACAGATGTCAACTTGGAGGAAAGCAAATAAAGCACAAAACAACTCTGTTTATGAACTACTCAAACACTTTACTGTTATGCACAGACAAAGCAAGTAATGTTGCACAGCACCTTTTATACAAACTACAAGGGGAGGGGAATGAGGTGAGAATGGGTCGACCACAAATGTATGGACTTGTCAATCACTATCAGGAGGTGGGCAATTATTCTACATATTCTACTAGCAGGGTCATAGCATGACAGAAAAAGAGGGTGCTACACATTTTATACAAGGGGGATGTAACATAAAGAGGGGGTTGATATGAATTGTACTGTTGCTGGGGCACAACAACTGGGGAGGGGATCTTTTACAAAATCCAAGCATATTTGGGAAAAACAGATGGAGGGAGGCAAATGTGGACTTTTATCAAATTAAAACATGACTGGAGAATAATCAGGGAACATCAAGAAGACATGGGTAGTTTATTAAAAATCTAAGCACATCTGAAAACTAAGACTGCCTAATGTGAGGATGGTATATGCAATTTTTTGTGCGACAGTGTGCTAGCAAGCCTCTCAGTACATCCCAGCTGCCAGAATATAGGCCTCCACTATGCCATCAAGACATACTGTTAACATATTCATCACGCAGAATGCAGCCCACTCCTTGAAGATTCATGATTTATCATGAAACTCCTGAAACAGATAGCACTGGATTTCCTCAATAACAGATGTGAAGTAAACTCTTGCTACACAATGAGCTGCATTACTTCCTAGGACAATCTTAATCCATCACCGTTACACCTTACCTAACAGTACCAGTTAACTGTCACTAGTTCTGCCTGCAGCAAGGACATCCTACAAGGTGACAATTTCTGTTACATGTCCCATGTGAAGGGGGCATGCAACACAATACAGAAGTACATTAATGTCTGACAAAATGATGTAGAATGAGGCAAGTAATTTGTCTGCTACCCAACAGTGCAAATTATGAAAATGAATTAATGTTTCTTTGGGAGTAGTCTCACTCAGTCTTGGGAATGAATACCATCTTCAACGTAATTAATTAGTATTCTAAAAGCAGACCATAGCTTGCAGTGGTTTAAACTTTGAAAAAACAACACTTATTCTGTACTTATGATTACACAATGTATTGAAGAAAATGCCTGAGCAGCTGTTAATTATCTTCTTCTAAGCAACTGGCAAAAACATGCAGTAGTTTGACAAAGTGAAATATATTCACTAATACAAACTTAGTGCCATTTCTAATTGCTTCCTTCCCCTGAGCTTTGTCTTTTTCCATTCTAACTCTGGTAATATGCCCATACTACATGAATTCTGTACTACCCACTTTCTGGTTATTATTTGAGATAGCTATGCGTTTTTTATGTTGAACATCCTAACAAACTGATGTGAAGAAATTTAACAGTGACTGCTATAACTTACAAATTCCTCCTTGACAAAGCACAATGTGACTTACCTGATAGATTATTTTAGCAGGTAGCCAACTGCTTGCGAGCTTTCTGCATGACTGCAATGCTACTGCAAGCCTGCCACATGCACTTTGTCAAATCAAATAAAAAAATAAGTCTGTAAAGTCCTGATTTTTTTTGTTCTGCCTCAGTAAGTCTGCAGGACATTTTTGGACAAGTATGGAATATTAGGCAATGTGCATATTTTGCATTGCAGCGTCTAATACTGAAGTGTTGGGGTATACAGCTAGATGTGCTACAGAATAGTAAAGGTACAGCTCTCTGTAAAGGAGGAAATTAGCCTTTCTCCCAAGGTGGAGTGACCTCAGAGTTGATTACACTAAGGGAATCCAGAGGACTCTGTCCTCATGCAAATTGTGTTAAGGGTATGTTTAACTTCCTTTGCATATTTCTGATTAGACTTTCATGCTGTGTCGAATTAGTCATACTACCTTAACAGACCTATGCATGACTGCACTACCCATATTATCCTAAGGTCACATATACTGCTAGGAAGTAGAGTACATAGGGTCTATTATTACAAGCACAAACGCTTAGGTTGTCGAACACGGCATGATCGACACCTATTAAGTGAACCGCGAGTACACCAAACGCTGGAAACCGCAAAATTCGAAATCCCGATTCGGCATAGTCGGCCCTTCTGTGGTGTAGCTCTATAAGGTAAGTGTGCGATAGTCACGGACCTTAGGGTTAGGGTGCAGGTTAAGGTAAGTGCATAGTTAGTAATGTAAGTAAGGGTCAGAAGTAGGGTTTGGTTAAGTGTATGTGTGTGGATTATTTATTTTGTTTGGGTATAGCTTATTACGGTAAGTGTGCGATAGTTACGGACCTTAGGGTTAGGGTGCGGGTTAAGGTAAGTGCATAGAAAGTAATGTATGTAAGTGTTAGTGTAGGTTTAGAAGTAGGGTTTAGGTTAGTGTATGTATGTGGTTTATTTATTTTGTTTGGGTGGGTAGTATGTAGCGAGTGGTGTAGTGGGAAGTAGGTTTTGTTTTCATTAGTGGGTGGAACGGTGTTGGCCAGGCAAAAGTATTCGGTGATGTATTTTTCTGCATTGCGAGGTTTTGATGACTTGTGCGGTTGCTGACTAGGTGTCGATCATGTTGTATTCAACAACCTAAGCATTCGTGCATATAATATAGATCCGAGTACATAAATGTTTTAGTTTTAACACTCTAGAACAAACTCCACTTATAATGACAGAATCAGCATGAAGACAAGTGGCCATGCATGGAAGCTCAATGCACAGAAGTACAAACTATTTGCACTTTGGGGCAGGTTAATTACAGTGGAAACATCCAAGTATAAAATGTGTCCACTGACTCAGAAAATGAACAGGTTCGTAGAGTCGTAAGTACTTACTCAGCTACTGACTCATGAAAATCTTTAGAAGCCTAGCCCTGCATTCCAATGAAGTTTTCAGCCTTAGTAATTTAAGTACTAATAAGCTAGAAAGTACAGTTTTGTACCTACCATAAATGTAGATGTCCGACAGATATGCAACTGCAGTCATAACATATGGGTTGTCCTGCCTCAGGCAGCCCTCGGTCGGCCGAATTCCAAAGTCTGGGTCCGGCGTCGGCTGGTGTTGCCTCCTCTCCGACGTCACAACGGCTGGAGTATAAAGGCATCGGCCGACGCCATCTTCTTCAGTGTTTCTTGCCCCAGATGCCAGGTGCCCTCCTAGGAAGGCTAAATTTGGTGAATGGATAAACAATTCCAGACATGCACAACAGTAATAAACAGATACACCATAGGAGATAACCCCAGCTAAAGGAACAGGGGGAATGGACCCAAATGAAGGAAAAGAGGGGAAGGCGGGAGGGAAAATCCGACTGCAGTTGCATATCTATCGGACATCTACATTTATGGTAGGTACAAAACTGTACTATGTCCTTCAAGAATGCAACTGTAGTCATAACATATGGGTTGAATACCATAGCCAAGCTGGGGGTGGATGGAGCTAAGAAAGGGATGGTGTAGCTAAAATGCCCTGCAGGACTGCCGAAGCAAAGCCTGCTCGGGATCTGGAGTATAAAGGCAGGTTGTAGTGTTTGGTAAATGTATGCACGGAGCTCCATGTAGCAGCCTCTAGAATGTCCTTTGTAGCCACTCCTCTTAGGAAAGCTGTGGATGTGGCTATAGCTCTGGTGGAATGTGGCCTAATATTCGCTGGCACACTTTTTCCATGGGAAGAATAGCAGAATCTGATGCAGTGTCCAATCCATTTTGAGATTGTTTGCTTGGAGATTGCTTTTCCTTGTATTCCAGCAGCATAGGCTACAAACAGCTGGTCAGACTTTCTGGTGGCCTTAGTTCTGTCCAAGTAGTAGCGTAGTTGCCTGTGTATGTCTAAGGTATGCAGCAGTCTTTCCCCTCTATTTTGAGGATTGGGGAAGAAAGTAGTAAGGTGAATAGCTTGATTTAGAGACACCCTGGAAATCACCTTTGGCATGAAAGAAGGATTTGTTCTTAGAGAGACTCTGTCCTGATGGAAAATGAGGAAAGGAGGTACTGCCATGAGTGCCTGTATCTCCGAGACTCTTCTTGCTGATGTGACTGCCAATAGAAAAAACGTTTTCCATGATAGAAATTGCATCTCCGAGGTTGCTGCTGGCTCAAAGGGAGGCAGAGATCATTTTTCCAGTACAAAATTGAGGTCCCATGCAGGTACTGGTTGTTTTCTGGGAGGCTTGACATTCTTTATCCCTCTCAGGAACTGTCTTAGCAAAGGATGTGAGAACACTGGTGGATCACAACTGTATCTTGCTGAGATTGCTGAGGCATGAATCTTTATGGAAGAATATGAGAGTCCAGAATGAAACATTTCTGCCAAGTATTCCAATATCTGAGGTATACTCAGTACTGCTGTATCCTGACCCCTGTTGGCAGCCCAGATGCTGAATCTCTTCCACTTGGCCGAATAGGCTTTTCTGGTGGATGGTCTGTGTGTTTCCAATAAGATGTCCTGAACTGCCTTGGAAAGATTGGAAGCGGAAGGAGTTAAAGTAACCTCCAGGCTGTCAGATGTAATGTTTTCAGGTTTTGGTGAACAGTCCTGTGGTCGTGTTGTATTAGGAGCAGGGGCCATAGGGGCAGAGGCCACAGTTTGGTCCGAGTTATGCTCAACAGCAATGGGTACCAGTGTTGCTTTGGCCAGTCTGGAGCTATCAAAATTCCTGTTGGTTGTTCTGCTTTGATCTTCAGGATCACCCTGGTCAACAGTGGTAGAGGAGGAAATGCATACATTTTTAGGGAATTCCAGCTGAAGGAGAGAGCATCCATTGTCCAGGCTAGTGCATGGTGGGTCCTGGTACAGAACTTTTCCAGGTGATGATTCCTGTGAGACGCAAATAGATCTATGTCCGGTCTTCCCCATGTCTTTGTTATTTGTGAGAAAATGTGGGGATGCAGCATCCATTCGTGTGGATCCAAGAAATTTCTGCTCAGCTTGTCCGCCAGTACATTGTCCTTGCCTGGCACAAACTGAGATTGCAGGTGTATCTTCAGACTCAGTGCTTTTTCCCAGAGAATCATTGTTAGTCTGCAGAGGGGGTATGAATGAGTCCCTCCCTGCTTGTTTATATACCACATGACAGTGGTGTTGTCTGTCCTTATTAGTAAATGTCCTTGCTGCAGTGATTTTTCGAAACTCTCGATTGCATATATCACTGCAAGCATCTCTTTTTGGTTTATATGCAGATGTCTTTCCTTTGGTGTCCATTGATCTTGAACGCATCTGCCCTCCATGTGCGCCCCCCATCCATGATCTGAGGCGTCTGTTGTAATTATTTGACCTGCTTGAGGTCTGTTGAAAGACATGCCTTTGTTTAATTGACTTGCTTGAGCACACCACAAGAATTCCTTTTGCAGGCATGGAATAAGTGGGATTACGTCCTCTAGGCTTTGGCTGTGTTGGGACCATAAGCTTTTCAAATACCATTGCAGCTTTCTCATATGAAGTCTTGCCAAAGGTATCAGAAGAATGCATGATGCCATGAACCCCAGGGCCTGCAGGAGTTTCCTTGCAGTCAGCTGGGAGAGCTGTGCTAGGCCTTTGAAGTACTCTGATAACTGCTGCTGTTTTTCCTTTGTGAGGTAGGCCATTTGTGTTTGTGTCCAGTTTGGCTCCTAGGAAAATAATCTGTTGGGATGGCAGTAGCCTTAATTTCTGAACGTTGACTGTGCATCCCAAGGCCTGTAGTAATTGCATGACATAGTCCAAGTTTTTTATTAAGGTTTGTCTGTTGTCTGCTTGTATGAGGCAGTCGTCCAGGTAGGGGTATATTTGAATTCCCTGGAGTCTGCGGTGTGCCACTACTGATGCCAGGCATTTCATGAACACTCTGGGCGCAGTAGATAAGCCAAACGGCAATGCTGAGAATTGATAGTGCTCTGTCCCTGCAAGAAATGTGAGGTATCTTCTGCAGCTTTGTCTGATTGGGACATGCAGGTATGCCTCCTTGAGGTCCAGAGCGACCAGCCAAGACCCCTTGCCCAGCATGGGAAGGAGTTGCTGTAACATCAGCATTTTGAACTTTGGCACAATGAGAAAGGTATTTAGAGTAGACAAGTCCAGTATAGGCCTCCATTTGTTTTCCTTTCTTGGAACAAGGAACAGTCTTGAATAGAATCCCTGGCCTTGTTCCTGGGGAGGTACCTTTTCTATTGCTTTTATACTTAATAGCTTTGAAACTTGAATGAGTGCCTCTGCCCTTTGATGGTGTGGCAGGTTTGTCATGCCTTGTCTTGTAGGTAAAGTATGGAAGTGGAATCTGTAACCCTTGTCTATTAAATCCAGAATCCAATTGTCCTTGGTTAAGATATGCCAGTTCTTTGAGAATAAGGATAATTTTCCGCCCAAGGGTGCTTCTCTCTGAGCAATTGTAGGCAGTATGAAAGTCAAGTCATTGTGATTGTCCTTGTGGTGCAGCTGGACTGGCTGCAGCACTTCTTTGATTTGTAGGTTGCCATTGGCGTCCCCTGTAGGATCCTCGGTATTGGCCTCGGCCACGCCTGTTCTTTCCCCTTTGAAACTTGTCCGAGTCTGGGAAGGACCAATTCTTTGGAGGCCAGTTTCTACTGAATCTGGGTGGCTGAACCTGGAGGAAATCCTTGACTGTCTGTACTGCCTTAGCTTTTTCCTCAATGGTCTTTAACACATCTTGTGCATTAGCACCAAAAAGCTTCTGTTTTTCCAGAGGTGCATCAAGTAACTTTACTTTGACATGGTCTGGCAGTGGCTGATCTTTTAATCAAGCATGTCTACGTATCACAGCCCCAGTCATAGCTGCCCTACATGAAGCTTCCAATGCATCATAACCACACTGAAGAAAATGATTGTTAACCTGCTGAGTGTTATGTATGTGATCCTGCAATGCCTTTCTGTCAATAGGCTCAGGAGAGGCTAACTTTTTCTGTAAATCATCCAGTAAAAAATCCTGGTACTGAAACATATGAAAAAGGCAGTTAAGAGACCTCATGGCTAGGGTGGTAGACGTATAAACTTTTTTACCCCATCTCTCCATAGACCTGGCTTCCCTATCCGCTGGCAAAGGATTCTTGGCAGTGGAGGTAGCCACTCCCTTGGGACCCTGTGAAATGGTTTCTAAATCCACTGTGTGGGCCTTAAAGAGATGTTTGTGAGAGTCAGGGACTCTGTAATATCTGTCTGGCTTGACAGGAGCAGGTGGGAGAGAGTCAGGGTTAGCACTGGAATCGGGGAAAACATCATCCAAAACATCCATCACAGGAGGAATAGCTAAAGGTCTGTCCTGGGGAAGCTTTAGGAAGGTACGGAGCCTTTTCCTGGAATCAGAGAATTCCTGACCCTGCTATTGGAAATGCTCCCTCATTGAGTGCAGGACTTCACCAAAAGAGAAATCCTCTGGAGGAGAGGCAGAGGGAATTGATTCCTCAGCATCAGAGTCCTCATAGGCCTGGAAGGATTCTTCTTGAATATCTGAATGCTCAGAATCCCCAGAGGCCTCATCTGAAGAGAGGTTTTCAGTCTGCTCAGTTCTAGGCCTTTTCTCTGCAGGAGGCTGAGAACCTCTGTCTGGGTGAGGCTGAGACCCCCTGATAAGGGAAATAAGGTCTGCAGCAAGAGACATAATCTGTTTATCAGAAGAGGGGGCCTGAACAGCAGGTTTAGGATGGGCCTTGGCCTGCCTGGTGGCCTTAGCACGTGCAAAGGCCTTGATGGACATAGATACAGGAGGCCTAGCAGCCCCACATGCAGGAGTGACCTTGTCCACCGGAATGGTGTCGGGTAAATCAAGAACTTCGGTATCCGGTGGAAAATCAACAACCGGCACCAGAGAGGTTTCCGGGACCGAAGGACTAGTTATCGCTGTGTCGTCGGCCTGGAGCGGCTGAATTACCGCTTCCGCAGGGACCGAAGTACTAGCGGAGGGTCTAGGAGTAGTATCGGTAGAATACGCGGGCCGAGTATGCCGGTCCCGGTCCTTCCGTTTTTTGGAAGACTGAGCTGTCGGTTGATCCGACGGCATGGTATATGCGAAGGATTCACCAAAAAAGTCTTCAGCAAATTCTGCCCGGCGCCTGAGAGTGCGCTTATTAAAGCAAGCACAGGCAGCACAGGCCGAGACGTCGTGGTCTGGGCCCAGGCAAGGAAGACAGTAAGAATGGAAGTCCTTATGAGGTATTTGTTTACCACAAGACAAACAATTATTAACTTTCTCAATTTGTTTTGACATCAGCTGAGGCAAGAAAAAATGTTCCCCAACGGGGTACTTAGCTTTTAGATGACTTCGGTACTGAAAACACAGGAGCTGACCGACCGGCACTTGCGAACTGCTTCTGCTTCGGGCACCGCGCGGCAAGAAAGACTGAAGAAGATGGTGTCGGCCGATGCCTTTATACTCCAGCCGTTGTGACGTCTGAGAGGAGGCGACACCAGCTGACACCGGACCCAGACTTTGGAATTCGTCCGACCGAGGGCTGCCTGAGGCAGGACAACCCATATGTTATGACTGCAGTTGCATTCTTGAAGGACATCTGAGCAAAACATTTACATGTTATCACTATTCATAAGAAAAAAAGTTCTAAACTAGGGGTGCATTTGAGGTTTGCATCCATCTGTCCAGATTACATTTGAATACAGTACATACATATATACAAATATGTCAGGGATAAATGCCCTTCTAGCTTGCCAATATACCAAAACACTTGTTCCCATAACAAGTGTCCAAGCTGTTCTTTAAAATATCTAAACTAGTGCTTGATTTAATGTAATTTGGTAGTCTGTTCCATGCATTCAGCTACTCTGTCAGAGAACCAATTAGTACACTTCTCATTCCTATAGAATCTTCTACACAGGTTGTCTGATGATTCTGTAGTACTTTTTGATAACCCCAAACATTCCCAGAGGTAGTTGTCCCCAAATGCCCTATATACCTGAATAAGATCTCCTCTTAGATATCTGTAAGAGACACTGTACAAGTTTAGATATTTTAGTCTTTCACAGTAACTTAGATTTTCACATCCATGGACGCCTTTGGTATATTTCCGTGTACTCTTTCCAGTTTACTCATGCTTGCCTTCTTACAGGGTTTCCATATTGTTATTCCATACTCAAGTTTGGGTCTAATGTAACTAATAGACAATGACTTCATTATTTTTAATTTCCTAGACTTTATAAATCTTTTTATACAGCCTATAGTTCTATAACTATCATTAACCAATTGGTTGATATGATTAGAAAAACATAGCTGAATCTATCCATATACCCAAGTCCTTAAATGAGTCTACAGTTTCAATCATTGTGTGCTTTATTAAATATTCACCTTTCAATTTATGTCTCCCAAATCTCATATGCTTAGTTTTTGATGTATTTATCAGCATATTGTTCTCCTGTGCCCAAATGGTCAATTTAGTCTGGTTATTTTGCAGATATGCCTTATCTGTAACACATGTAATCAGTTTACCCAATTTCAGGTCGTCTGTGTATAGACTGTAGAAGACCTCAGATGAAAAAGTTAGGTCTGAAAGATACAATCTAAACAAGTAAGGGCCTAGGATAGAGCCCTGTTGGACACCCTGACTGTAACCAAGGATTTCACTTGTCCACTTGCTGTATGATGCTTGCCATGTCCTATTTGTAAGCCATGCAGCTATCCATCTTATCAACAGTACATCAATACCTAGTTGTACTAATTTATTGATCAGTGTTTTGTGTATGACCCCTGTCAAATGCTGAAGTTAAATTTATATAAATTACATCACAGCACAATTTTCCATTCATAGCTATTATATTATTATAGAACATCATGTTACAGGTGGTAATATATCTATTTTCAACATATGCATGCTGATATATGGTTTCTAGTCTCAACCTACCCAGTTCTGGCAATAACTTATCCAATATTGCCTTCTCAATTGATTTTCCACAACATGAAAATAGATTTAAGGGTCTATATGACTGTGGGTTTTGTCCTACTCCCTTTTCCCTTAAAGACAGGTTTAATAAACGGATGTCTGCAATCTTGAGGAATCTCCCACTATTTATATGACCTAGTGAATAATAGCTATAATGGTACTGTAAGTTCTTGCTGAAGTGTTCTCAGGTCATTGTTACTAATTCCATCATTTCCCTGTGCTTTGTTTGGATCCAGTTTGTGCAGTTCTTTTTCAATATAATTTAATTTGATTCCAGTATCTGGGGTTATCTGGATGTCACTAAGACAACTTATCACCCCTTTTGTGGAGCCAAACTGCTTTGCATAAGATTTTGTAAAGCTATCTATAATCTGTTGTGTCTGAGAATAAATTTTAGAATCTACACACAGTTTATCAATTTGTGTGTCTTTACTCCTTCCACATCTTATGCAATTATAAAAAGGTTTCCTATTATGCTCAATATCTTTATATAAATTTTCTTCAAATCTTTCTTGATCTTGGCTCACACTATGTGTAATCTGTTTGTCCAGCTTGTTTATTTCAATTTTCAAAGTTGTAGTTCAACCTCTCTTCTATTTCTTATATTGTTTGTCTCTAACCTTAATCAGATATCTTGTTCTTATGAAAATATATCCCCCTGATGCTGTATGCCTAGATCCTGATGTTTAGAGTAAGGGAAGTACTTTGTTTTATGGGGAGAGGAAGACGATTCCAAATGAGTGGCATTCTCTATGATACCGATCTATCCCTCCAACATGTTCTATTAGGGTCTATATCAGAAGAGTGAATGCTTAAAATAGCGAACACTCTTCTGTCGAACTGAAAAACACGAAAGCTGACAACGTCGAATGTACAGATCAGCAAATTTTTTCCCAGGGGAAAAATTCGCTGATCCAAAATAAAAAAAATAAAATGTACAAACAAAATAAAGTGGGGGGCCTAACGGCCCAACAATTTTTTTCCCTGGGAAAAAAAAAATCTCTATTCCGTGCCTTCGACATTGCCAACTTTCATTGTTTTCAGTTTGACAGAAGAGCGTTCGCTATTTTAAGCATTTGCTCTTCTGATGGGAACTCATTCTATTAATGTTGAAAGGATTAATATGTCTTGAGTGGGTGTTTATTCCACCATTAGACTTGCAGATAAGCAGTGGATCTGAGCAGACAGGGTCTGCTGAGGTTTTGTACTTGAGGCAGAGATCACCCCACATCTGCCTGTATGATAGAGAAAAGGGATAAGACTGAGATGGTCAATCTATTTTTTATGATTTAGCCCCTTGATTTTCTTGGTGAAAAAAAAAAAAACACTGTAGTCATTCAAGTTATGTTAAGTGTCTGGACAGGTAAATACTAAAGGGGGCATTATTTTCAATGTTCAGCCTAATAACTGCCAAATACAGTGGAATTATCACATCCATGGACCTAGAGTCCACACCCCTAAGCTGTGCAATGAAAAATGACTTTCTTGCAATACTGGACTATTTGTTGTCCCCATAGGTTCCCATATCCATAAGTACCAAACTGATTTGACAGGGTGTACTGCCAGTGCAATAGTTACAGGGAACGTCATGCTTGGGAAAGGAGACTATTATATACATTATGGTGTTTAATTTTAGTCCATGGTTGTGGCACCAACTATTTGTTTGGTAAAGACCCCCTTGAATGATTTTGGTGTGCCATGCTGTTAACAGATTTTACTGACCCTGTAGCTAGAATTATCAGATGAAAAAATGAAAGAGCAACACAGAAGCGGCCAAAGTAGCTCCAATTCCAGAGGAGGTCAAAGAGAACAGACTACTGTAGTTCCTGCATACATGTAGGAAATCAGATGATGATTTGATGAAGAAAATTTGGTAAAGACAAAGAAGAAAAAGAGACATCCAGCAAAGAGAGAGAAGGACTAGGTGCGACAAGACCTGCGATAGTCAGTCGTGACTCTTGAAGAAGGTAGGAGAGTGGAAATGACAGAAGTGGCAACAGCTCATGTCACACCCTGACCCAGTGTAGAAAAAAATGAGAAAAAGGGGATTGATGATGTTGATCTAGCTAGAATTAGTTGTGGCCAGCCTTGCCAAAGAAACTCAGAAGGTTGCAAGAACATCCAGAAAAACAAACCACTGTTTATTTTAGTAGAATTTGTTAAAATCTACTTTAAAAGTAGTACAAAATCCACTTAAAAGTTGCACATTACTGCGCAGGTACAGAAGGTCCCACATGTATGCAAGGACTCATGGGACTTCTTAAAGAAATGCAATGAGTTAGTCTTTGACAAATGATATATTTTATAACCACAGACGTCGAAGACTTGCATACCACAATTCCACATGATATAGGTGTGCAGTGGTTTACTTAATTCCTTGACGCACACAGTGACTTCCTCCAGGAAATAACTGAAATGTTTACTGAATTATTAAGCTTGGTCCTGTGCAACAACTATATATTCTTTGAAAATCAGCACTTTTTTCAAAACAACAGGGGCATGGGTTCAGCTTGTGGGTCCCTTTATGCTAATATAGTCATGACTGAATGAGAAGAGAAATATATTTTTAATTGTGAATTTCACCACTCCTGGTACACCTGTACGAGGTACCTGGATAATACATTTGTTGTACAGAAGGATGAGAGAGAAAAAATGCCAGCTTTCTTGGAAAAAAATGATTCAACAACATTTTAAAAATTTACACACACAGTAGGTCATGACAGTATTTCTTATTTGGATGTCTTGCTTATGAAAGACTACAATAATTGTAGACTGATTTCTAGAATCCACAGGAAGCCAACCTACTTCAACTCCTTTTTACGTTATGTAAGTTATCACCCTACAGCCCAGAAAAAAAGCTGCTGTCAAAGGGCAACTAGTAAGAGCAGCAAAGATGGTCACGAATTATGGCAACTTCCTAGACGAATTTGGAAACCTAAAGAACAAGTTTCTAAGCAGGGGATATTCCGGGGCTTTACTGACCCCATTTCAGGGGAGATGATTCAAAAGACGGTAAATAACATTTTGTTCCCATACTGCCAAAACAAATAGCTAACCCAGATTTTTCACCCCTCAATGACCCTAGGAAATATCAGACAGACACTTTTAAGTGTACTTTCATTTACACTTAACTCACTTGAATGGGTAAATGTTAAAAGCATTCTAAGAATTGGTCCATTATAAATGAGAACCCAGAATGGAGGGAAAAGCTGGGAGAGAGACCTACTGTCATCTGTAGAAGAGGAATGACATTTAAATTTTGAAACTACAAAACATGATATAGGGCAGAAAAAAACACCTGGTTTGCGTAGATGTGGGGAATGTAACTTCTGAGATCACATACTTGTAAGTGACCACTTTTATGTGAAGAAGGAGAGATCTGCAGTAAAGAACAACATTTACGGGGATTTTATACTACTTTTAAAGTGGATTTTAACAAACTATACTGAAATGAATGGTGGGTTTGTTTTTTGGATGTTCCTGCTATCTTCAGAGTTTCTTTGCCATTATCTGTATTCCTGTCTTCAGTTTTACTCATATGTGGCCATCTTTCCCTAACCTTAGTGACTTCTGTCAACTGGAACTTGTCTTTATAACACAGCAGATCCTGTCCTAAATAACAGTAGAAAAGAATACACAGTTTTACATAATTTGGTGTGCTTGATGAGCGACTACAAATACAAATGCAATAAAAGAGAGAAGTATGTAAACATTTTCTTTTATGTATTGGGGAGGCAAGGAAACTTGTCATGAAAAAAACTAACCCTGGGACTCCGAGAATTTCTCTTCACCCTC
Organism: Protopterus annectens; assembly: GCF_019279795.1. Lineage (NCBI taxonomy): Eukaryota > Metazoa > Chordata > Ceratodontiformes > Protopteridae > Protopterus > Protopterus annectens. Next base: position 1,597,096,954 of record NC_056739.1, read on the forward strand.
ACTCACTGACCAATGCAGATTGGTCAATTAACATGACGGAGAGAAATTCAATTCAGAGACATGGTGCAGCAATGTGAGATGAAGAACTTCTATATATTTTATATACACACACACACACACACACACATATATATATATATATATATATATATATACATACACACACATATATAATAAAACACACACACAGTCTTATTTATGCTCCTAAAGACACTCATACATACACTAACACATCCCACCCCCACAGCGTCAATGGACTTACCTGTACTAGGAGTTCTCCAATAGCAGTGAATGGCTGGCCACTCTTTCCTCAAAAGTAAAATTTTGCTCAGCCGGGTGAGTTAGACTGCCGCATTAACTTGTGACTTTACAAGGGTAAAACCTCATTTGTAGAACAGTCTAAGAATTAGGAATGCTTAGAGTGCTACCGAAACTTTCCAAGAACAGGCTTCTGCATTTTGCTAAGCTTTTCTGAATCTGCGGGTATATGGTGCTACAGTTTACAGTTCAGAGGCATCAGACTGCTAAGCTGGCTATTAGTTCAGATTCAGAACTGTAGTTTCAGGCAAGACTATTTATATGAGGAATGATGCTGGTCATCTGTTACTTCTAAAGCCCAATTAAGTACTGATCATCTGTAACTTCTAAAGCCCAATTAAGCACCTGGGTGTAAGAAAGTACAGTTGTGTACATTTACCATAAATGTACATGTTCGAGTGTATTTACTGTTGCAGTCATCACATTTGGGTTATCCCTGCCTGGGTAGCCCTTGGCCGGCCCAAAAAACAGAGACTTAGTATTTCTGCATCGGTTGCTGTCGCTTGAGGACTACATCAGGTCATCAGTAGTATAAAGTAAGGCGGCCAACGCCATTACATTAGTTTTTCTTGCCCTAACCTGTCAGGAGCCCCCAAGCAGGGGTCCAGGTTCTGGTGTATGAAACCCCATCAGTGGAAAAATAAATACCAATAAGTCCCTTGTAAGGAAAGGAGAACAACAAGTTGGAAAGGTAATAAAAGAAGAAAGAGAAGAAAGGGGGATGGAGGGACGGAAACCAGGACTGCAACAGTGAATACACTTGAACATCTACATTTATGGTATGTGTACACAACTGTACTATGTTCTTCGTGTTTCACTGTTGCAGTCATCACATTTGGGTTGATTCCCAAAGCTGAGGAAAAGGGTGGAGGCAGTCAATGAAACTAGGGGCTAGCTATAGGATGCCCTGCAAGACTGCAGAGGCAAACCCTGCCCTGGATTTGGAGAAGAGGGGCAGGTGTTAATGTTTGGTAAAAGTGTGAACAGATGTCCAGGTGGCAGCCTCCAGGACGTCCCTGGTGGGGACTCCTCTGAGGAAAGCTGCAGAGGTGGAGGCTGCTCTGGTGGAGTGTGTCCTGACCCCCTTGGGGGGAGGCTTTCCATCCTGTTTGTAGCAGAAATGGATGCAGTGTGCTATCCATTTGGAAATGGTTTATTTGGAGATGGCTATGCCTTCGGCCCCTGTATCCAAGCTAACTAGCAATTGATCAGACGTTCTGAAGGATTTAGTCCTGTCTAGATAGAATCAGAGCTGTCTGTGCACATCTAAAGAGTGAAGAATCCTCTGCATTAGGAAAAAAGGTGGCGAAAATGAATGGATTGGTTCAGAGCCACACTGGACACCACCTTGGGCATGAAGGATGGGTTAGTTCTGAGGGATACCCTGTCTGCATGGAAGATGATGAACCTTTTCCATTTATCAGCATAAGACTTTCTGGTGCTAGGACGTCTGGCCTCACAGATAACATCCAGAACCTGTTTACTGAGGTTGGTAGATTGGTTCGTGATTAGGGAATAAGCCAAGCTGCCAAACTGCATGTCTGCAATTGGGGATGCATGAATTCCCCTTCCCTCTGGGTCAGGGGGTTTGGAATCTGAGGAAGATGCCATGGGGGTAGTGAGGACAGGCTGCACAGCAAGAGGTACCAGTGCTGCCGGGGACAGTCTGAAGCTATAAGAATGGTCCTTGGTTTTTCCTCCCTTATTTTGAGCAGTACCCTGGGGATGAGAGGTAGGGGAAGAAAGGCATAGACTGATAGACTGACCTAGGGGAAGGACAGGGAATCCACTTTCCAAGCCATGCAGTGATGCTCCCTGGTGCAGTATTTGCTGAGCTGATGGTTGGTGTGGGAGGCAAAGAGGTCAACCTTCGGGGTTCCCCATTTCGGAATTATTAGGGTGAAGGTACTTCTGTTGAGTTGCCACTCGTGTGGGTCCAGAAGATTTCTGCTTAAATGGTCTGCCAGAGAGTTGAGAGAGCCTGGCAGGAATTGTGCTAACAGGTGTAGTTGCATGGCAGAGGCTGTGTGCCAAAGGGTCATGGCCAGCCTGCATAGAGGGTAGGAGTGAGTCCCTCACTACTTGCTGATGTACCACATCACAGTGGTATTGTCTGTTTTGATCAGGAGAGCCCCTGTTGAGAGAAGGGGCTTGAAAGCTATCAAGGCGTGCTGCACAGTCATCTCTTTTTGACTGATGTGCAGAGGGATTTGCTACGGGCTTCATTGGCCCTGTACGCACCTGCCGTCCAGGTGTGCACCTCAAGCGTAGTCTGTGGTGAGTGTCTGGGTGGGGGTGGGGTGATGGGAAAGGCATTCCCTTGTTGTGAGAGCGTGCTGTTGCCCACCAAAGAAAATATTTTCTGAGGCAAGGAATTATAGGTAGAAGAGTTTCCAGGTCTCGAGAGTGTTGACACTAAAGACTCTTTAGGTACCATTGAAGTTTCCTCATATACTTTCTGGCATATGGAATGAGTAGTATGCAAGATGCCATGAACCCCAGAGCTTGCAGGATCTTCCTTGCAGTTAGCTGGGGCCTTGTGGCTAGTTGAGAGAAGTAGGCTGTCGGGAAAATTTGTTTCTCTGGAGTAAGGTATGCCATCTGGGAAGCTGTGTCCAGACTTGCTCCCAGGAAGATTATCCTTTGGGTGGGCACCTGTTTGGATTTCTTTTCGTTGACTGTGTACCCTAGGGAGGTTAGTAGGGTCTATACAAAGGCCAGGTGCTTGAGCAGCTTTCTCCTGGTTGTCTGCCTGAATAAGGCAGTTGTCTAAGTATGGGTAAATCTGAATATTTCTTAGTCTGCAAAAGGCAATGGCCGGAGCCAGACGTTTTGTGAAAACTCTAGGAGCAGTAGATAAGCCAAAGGGAAGCGCAGAGAACTGAAAGCGTTGAGATCCTGCCCTGAAGCGTAGGTATTTTCTGCACGATTCCCAGATAGGAATATGGAGGTAGGCCTCCTTTAGATCTACGGTGGCTAGCCAAGCGTCCTTGGACAGCATTGGTAGTAGCTGCTGGAGGGTGAGCATTTTGAATTTTGGGATGACCAGGAAGGTGTTTAGAATGGATAGATCAAGGATGGGACGCCAGGTGCCCTGTTTTCTGGGCACCAGAAAAAGTCTGGAGTAGAAGCCTTGGCCTAGCTGTTCTGCAGGAACGTGCTCTACTGCACTCAGAGTGCAGGGAAAGGATTTGCTTTAGAGCCTCTGTCTGCTGATTTGGTGGTAAATCTAGGAACCCTTTTGGGGTTGGAAGGGTGTGGAAGGAAAATTTGTATCCCTGAGACAAAATGTTCAGAACCCAGTGGTCCTTGGTAATGGTGGCCCAGGTGCGTGAGTGAAAGGAGAGTTTTCCTACTAGGGGTAAGTGAAGGTGGGCAGAGGGAGGGGGTGGAGGAGGAGGTGAGTCATTGTGAGTTCTTACCATAATGGGGTGGTTTAGAACTCCCTGGTTTTGAAGTAGAGATAGTCCACTGCTTAGATCTCTGCATTCCCTGGGGCTGCAGTCTGGGGGGTCTGCTTCCACGGGGCCTAGGCTGGGCCGGTTTACTGGGAGCAGGAAAGGTCCAGTCTTTGAAGGGACAATGCCTGCTGAACCTAGGGGGCTGGACTTGCAAGAAATCCTTAACTGTTCGCATATATTTTGCTTTTTCTTCCATATTTTTTAAGACCTCTTCTACCTTAGTGCCAAATTATCTTTGTGCAAAGGGGCATCCACCAATTTAGATTTGACATGATCTGGCAGGGGCTATTCCTTAAGGCATGGATGTCTTCTAATGACAGATCCAGTGACTGCTGCCCTGCAAGAAGGTTCTAAGGCGTCAAAGCCACAGTGCAAGGTGTGTTTAGTTACTCGACTTGCAGAATGCTAATGCAACTCTTGTAAATCGTTAGATTCTGCCCAAGCAGGAAAGGAAGACATTTTTTGTTTAAGGAGTTCCAAGGTATGTTACTGAAATTTCAGCATGTGAAACTGGCAATTTAGTGCCCTGACAGCAAGAGTAGCTGAGGTGTATACTTTCTTACCCCATCTGTCCAATGCTCGGGAATCCCTGTCTGAGGGGGTGGGATTCTTAGAAGACGTTGCTTTAATCCCTTTTGGTCCTTGAGAAATGACCTCAGGGTCAGCTGTAGGATTTTTAAAAAGATGTATTTGTGTGAGTCAGGGACTCTATAGTACCCGTCTGGTTTTCTGGGAGCAGGAGGAAGGGCATCAGGAGTTAAGCTGATTCAAGGAAAACATCCTCCACAACATCCAGGACTGGGGGGATGGCCAAGGGTCTGTGTTGTGGAAAATAGTACAGTTGTGTACACTTACCATAAATGTAGATGCTCAAGTGCATTCACTGTTGCAGTCATCACACTTGGGTTATCTGCCTGCAGGTAGCCCTCAGTCGGCCCGAATACTAGAGACTTAGTATTTCTGCGTCAGTTGCTGTCGCTCCAGGACTGACATCAGGTTGTCAGGGGTATAAAAACAGGCAGCCAACGCCATAACATCAGTTTTTCTTGTCCCAAATGTCAGGAGCCCCCCAAATAGGAGCTAAGTTATGGTGGGGAAAACCACTAGTAAAAAGTAAATACAAATACCAACACCCCTGAAGGGGGTGAGTAATGGACATAGAGAGGAGAGAGACAAGGGGGCTGGAGGGAGGAAAACAAGGACTGCAACAGTGAATACAATCGAACATCTACATTTAAGTGTACACAACTGTACTATGTTCTTCGTGTTTCACTGTTGCAGTCATCACACTTGGGTAGATTCCCAAAACTGAAGAAGGGTGGAGGCAGTCAAGAAGAGTTGGGGCTGGCTAGTACGTCTTTCAGGACACGCCTTGGATTTGGAAAAGATGGGCAGGTGGTAATGTTTGGTGAAGGTGTGTCCAGAATTCCAGGTAGCAGCTTCCAGGATGTCCCTGGTAGGAACTCCCCTGAGGAATGCTGTAGAGGTGGAAGTTGCCCTAGTTGAGTGTGTTCTGACCCCCTGAAGGGTTGGTTTCCCATGGTGCTTGTAGCAGAAATGGATGCAGTGTGCTATCCATTTGGAAACTGTTTGCTTTGAAATGGCCTTGCCCTCTGCCCCTGGTGCAAAGCTAACTGGTAACTGGTCAGATTTCCTGAAGGTCTTAGTCTTATCAAGATAGAATCTGAGCTGTCTGTGCACGTCCAGGGAGTGCAGGATCCTTTCCCCTTTACTTTGAGGATTAGGAAAGAAAGTTGGCAATTGGATAGATTGGTTGAGAGCCACACTGGACACCACTTTAGGCATAAGGGAAGGGTTAGTCCTGAGGGAAACCTTGTCAGCATGGAAAATAATGAAGGGTTCCACAGCCATAAGTGCTTGTAGCTCAGACACTCTTCTAGCTGAAGTGATGGCCAGAAGCAAGGCTGTTTTCCAAATGAGGAATTTTACCTCTGCTGATGCTGCAGGCTCAAAGGGGGGGTAGTGTGAGCTTTTCCAGTACAAAGTTAAGGTCCCAAGCAGGGGTGGGTGCTCTCCTAGGTGGCCTTAAGTTGTTTGCCCCTCTCAGGAACTGTTTGATAAGAGGGTGAGAGAAGAGAGGTGTCTCAGTGTTGTAATGAGCCAAAATGGCAGAGGCATGGATCTTAATGGAGGAGAAGGATAGGCCTCTGTGGAGTAGATCTGCTAAGTAATCCAGGATTAGAGGCAGGGAGGGCAGAGTTGTGTCCTCTCCTTTAGACTGAATCCAGGAGCAGTACCTTTTCCACTTATCAGCATAGGATTTCCTTGTACTTGGTCTTCTGGCTTCAAGAATTATGCCCAGCACCTGCTTGCTTTGGCTGGTTACTGGGGGAGAGTTCAAGGAATAAGCTAGGCTGCAAGATTTAGGGTTTGCAGTTGTGGATGTAAGATCTGTCCCCCCTTCTGAGAGAGGAGGGTTGGGTTCTGGTATAGGTGCCAGGGTGGCACTGGTGACAGGCTGCACAGGAGTGGGTACCAGTGCTGGCGTGGCCAGTCCGGGGCAATCAGAATTGTCCTTGGTCTGTCCTGCCTTATCTTGAGCAATACTCTTGAGAGAAGGGGCGGGGGAGGCATAGATTGAGAGATTTACCCACTGGAAGGATAGGGCATCCATTTTCCAAGCCCTGCTGTGAGGTGTCCTGGTGCAGAATTTGCTGAGCTGGTGGCTGCAGGGGGAGGCAAAGAGATCCACCTCTGGGGTCCCCCACTTCTGAATCAGAAGGTTGCAGGTGCTGGGCCTCTAGTTGACATTGTGTGGGACTAGGAGATTTCTGCTTAAGTTGTCTGCCAGTGAGTTTTGTTTGTCTGGCAGGAATTGAGCTTGCAGATGGACCTGCATGTCCAATGCCATGTTCCACAGGGCCATGGTTAGCCTGCAGAGTGGGTAAGAGTGGGTTCCCCCCTGCTTGTTGATGTACCACATAACTGTGGTGTTGTCTGTTTTTATTAATAGGTGTCCTGGTGAGAGTAGGGATCCGGAAGCTGTCAGAGTGCGCTGCACAGCTAGTATCTCTTTTTGGTTGATGTGCATTTGAATTTGACTTGTGCTCCAGTGGCCCTGAATGCACTTGCCTTCCATGTGTGTGTCCCCCCCGGCATAGTCTGATGCATCTGTGGTTAGGGTCTGGGCAGCATGGGGTTGAGTAAAGGGCAGTCCCCTGTTGTAGTTGCATGCTGCTTGCCCACCAAAAAAACTCTGTCCTTAGACAGGGTGTTATAGGAATGACGGTTTCCAGTGTTGGCACCAAAGATTTTTTAAGTACCACTGAAGTTTCCTCATATGCAGTCTGGCATATGGAATTAGTAGGATGCATGAGGCCATGAAGCCTAGGGCCTGCAGGATTTTCCTTGCAGATAGCTGGGTTCTGGTGGCCATTTGAGTAAAACAGTCTGTCAGATAGGCTTGTTTTTCTGGAGTGAGGAATGCCATCTGGGATGCTGTGTCCAAGCTTGCTCCCAGGAATACAATCTTTTGACTGGGGACTAGTTTTGATTTCTTTTCGTTGATGGTGTACCCCAGGGAGGTTAGAAGGTTTTTTTAAAAATGTCAGGTGCTGCAACAGCATTTCCTGACTGTCTGCCTGAATCAGGCACTTGTCCAAGTATGGGTAAATTTGAATATTTCTCTGTCTGCAGTTAGCAATGGCTGGAGCCAGGCATTTTGTGAATACTCTGGAAGCAGTGGATAAGCCAAAGGGAAGTGCAGTGAATTGATAATGCATAGATCCTGTCCTGAAGCATAGATATTTCCTGCATGACTTCCTTATAGGGATGTGCAGATAGGCTTCTTTTAAGTCTAGGGTGACTAACCCGGCATCTTTGGCTAGCATAGGCAGACGTTGCTGCAGGGTAAGCATTTTGAATTTTGGTACCACCAGGAAGGTGTTGAGAATTGAAAGATCTAGGATTGGGTGCCAAGTGCCCTCTCTTTTCTGGGTACCAGGAAACATCTGGAATAAAATCCTTGACCTATCTGTTCTGCAGGAACAGGTTGAATTGTCCTTATAGAGAGCAGGGATTGAACTTGGCTTTGTGCCTCTGCCCACTGGTTTGGGGGGAGGTCTGAGAACCCTTTTGGGGTTGGCAGTGAGTGGAAGTAAAATTTGTACCCCTGAGATACAATGTTAAGGACCCATCAGTCTTTGGTGATGGAAATCCAGTTTTTTGCATGAAGGGCAAGTTTTCCTCCTAAGGGCACAAGCAGTTGGGCAGTGGTGGGGAATGGAGTTGAGAAGTCATTGTGAATTCTTTCCGTAAGGGGGTGGTTTAGCACTCTCTGCTTTACACGTGGAGGCACTCCATTGCTTAGATCTCTGCATACCCTGAGACTGTAGTCTGGGGTTCTGTTTCCCCTGGGTCTAGTTTGAGATGGCCTTGAGGGGGCTAGAAAGGACCAATGTTTCGAGGAGCAATGCCTACTGAATCTAGGAAGCTATACTTGCAAGAATTAGACTGTCTACATAGATTTACCTTTTTCTTCCATCTATTTAAGAACCATTTCTGCTTTGGTGCCAAACAGATTGTCCTTGTTCAAAGGAGCGTCTAATAATTAGAAGTTATGTACCTACCATAACGTTCCATGTTAGTTGTCTTCTCTCGCCTTCTTTCTTGCTGGATGGGTTTGGAGCCGATCCTCGGCTCCGACTCGGCACTTGCTTTAGCTCGAGAACTCCTTTTACCAGCTCGAGGCAACCCTATATCCCATGATGCAAGGCGGAACTACCTCAGATCTCGTTTGGCAGCTAACTTACCCTGCTAAAGGTTATCCTAACCAAATTAGGAACAAAGTTTTCTAAAAGAAGTCCTCATAACAAAGATCCAGAGGAAACAAACTATTAGGAACTCTTCAAGATCTGTCCAGGCCAGGGGGAAGGAGGGAGGGACGCAAGAAAGAAGGCGAGAAGACAACTAACATGGAGCGTTATGGTAGGTACATAACTTCTAAATGTTAAGTTGTCAATCTCGCTTCATTCTTGCTGGATGGGACAGCGTCCTAGCACCTGAATCCCGGGTGGCTCAACGGAACAGACTCTTGAGAACTGTGGAACCAAAACTGGCCCTATCTCTGGAGGCCAAATCCAACTTGCAATGAGAAACAAAGGTATGAGGCGTGGCCCAAGTAGCTGCTGCACAAATGGTATCAATGGGAAGTCTATCCTGAAAAGCTGCAGAAGTGGATAGACTCCTGGTGGAGTGTGCTTTTGGCTTAGAAGATAGTTGTTTGCCTCTGAGAGAGTACACATAGGAAATGGTGGAAGTCAACCATCTGGATAAGGTCACTTTAGAAACTGGAAGACCTAACCTGTTTTCTGCATAAGAGACAAACAATTGGTCCGATTTTCTAATTTGTTTAGTCCTATGCAAGTACTACCTGAGCTGACGATGGACATCCAAAAATGCAATTTCTGTTCAGCTCTGTCGAATAGTTAGGAAAAAGACTGGTAGATCTATAGATTGGTTAATATTGGTTTGAGATACAACCTTGGGAGAAAGGAAGGGTTAGTTCTTAACGATACCCTGTCCTTATGAAAAACCAAATAAGGTGAACGAATACAGAGAGCTTGAATCTCGAAACCCTTCTTGCAGAAGTGACAGCCAGTAAAAATATAGTCTTCCACGTCAATAACTTCAAAGAACATGAAGCAGACGGTTCAAGGAGGTAGTATCAAGGATGCCAACATTAAGTTTAGATCCCATTGCGGAGGAGGATGCTTTATAGGTGGCTTTAGGAGAAAAATTCCTCTCAAAAAGGCCTTGCATAATCTATGAGACATGATGTTATTGTCATGCAAGCCAACATGATACTTGGAAATAGCAGCCAGTTGTACTTTGACTGTAGATGACGAGGATCCCGAATGAAAAACCTCCGCTAGGAAATCTAAAACAGAATGTACGGGAGCAGTAAAAGGATCAATATTTCTGGAGTTTGCCCAAATCGAAAATCGCCACTTGCTAGCATAAATAGTCCTAGTGGGCGACTTCAAAGAAGACACTATAATGTCTCTGACTGAGTCAGAAATCATTGGTAGCCTGGCTAGGGAAGGAAGTGGAGCAACCAAGCAGTGAGGTTGAGAGAATGAATGGCCCGGTGCTGCTGACCCGACTGGTGGATCAAAAGATCCGGAACTGGGTCCAGATGCCAGGGCTGCACCAGAAGGTGACGATGCAGAGGCGGAAACCAAATTTGTCGAGGCCAAAAGGAGCAATGAGGATCAATTTGGCTCTCAAAGCGGTGGCTTTCTGAATGACTTGTGGAATCAATGGAAAGGAGGAAAAGCATAAAGAAGTCCCAAGGCCAATCCTGGGTTAGAGAGTCTCTCAGGGGTTGGCCTGGAAGGGGAAATAGAGTGAAATAGTCTGGGCACTTGTTGTTTTGAGGGGTAGCGAAAAGATCGCAACAAGGAGTGCCCCACCTTCAGAAAAATCTGATCCACTACAGATTGATTGAGAGACCACTCGTGAGGCATCAGAATAGATCTGCTTAGCCTGTCCGCCAATAGGTTGGACCTGCCGGGGATGTGCATTGCTATCAGAAACCGCTGAGAAGAGATCGCCCATTGCCAAAGTCTGAGAGCTTCTCGACATAAGGGATAGGACCTGGTTCCGCCCTGTTTGTTGATGTACCAGACCACGGACATGTTGTCCGTCTGTACTGCAATAGTTCCCGTGGGAAGAAAGTCGTCGAGGGCTTGCAACGTTAAAAGCACTGCTCTCATCTCCAGGACATTTATGTGCAGATGGTATTCTATGGGTTGCCACGTACCGTGGACCATCCTGCCCTGATAATGCCCCCCCCACCCGATCAGAGAGGCATCCGTGGTGACTGTGGCAACTGGAGGAGGGGGAACAAAGGGTTGGCCCTGATGAAGAAGAGGGGAAGATATCCACCAGCCCAGATGAGCCCTGCACGACTGTGTCACTAAGATCTCGTGTCTCATCGGAAGATTGTGATACGACCACTGCGTGAAAAGCATCCACTGCAGGAGACGCATGTGAAAGCGAGCCAGTGGTAGAAGAACAATGGCAGCAGCCGTTAGACCTAGAACTTTCAGGACAAACCTGGCTTTGATCTTTTTGCTTTGTAACAGAAGCCGAACAAATTTTTGGATGTCCAGAATTCTTTGATCTGTTAGTCTGGCTAACATTTTGACGGTATTTAACTCTGCCTATAAAGGTGATAGATTGGCAAGGCAGCAGAGAAGATTTCAAATTTACTGAAATTCCCAGATTCTTGCAAAGCTGAAGGGTGTAGTCTCTGGACTGAAGAAGCTGACACTTGGTGGTGGCGGAGAGGAGCCAGTCGTCCAAATAAGGAAACACCTGGAATCCTAGACGTCTCAGGTGAGCTGTGACCACTGCCATGCATTTGGTAAACACTCTGGGGCTGAAGTGAGGCCAAAGGGCAGGGCTCTGAATTGGTAATGACTGGTCCCTAGCGAAGCGGAGAAACCTCCTGGAGCGCCTGTGAATCTTTATGTGATAGTACGCATCCTGAAGGTCTATCGAGCACATCCAGTTGTCCTTGCCCAGAAAGGGCAGAATGGACTGAAGCGTGACCATCCGAATCTTGCCTTTTGACAAATCTGTTCAGATTGCTGAGGTCTAATATTGGTCACCACTCTACCGTGCTTTTGGGGACCAAAAAGAATCTTGAGTAGACGCGGATCCTACTTGGTCTGCCGGCACTGTCTGGACGGCTCTTTTTCTAGGAGTTTTGAAACCTCCTGTTTTGCCAAATCCCTTTGACCGGGTGAGATGTCTGGAAGGGATTGTAGAGGTATGGGAAACCTTCAAGGGGATCTTGTAACCCTCGGATATAATCGACTGTACCCACTTCTCTTGGGATAGGGATTGCCAGCCTACTGGGTACAGTGAAATCCTTCCCCAGACTGCCTCCAAGGGTGGACAGTCGGGCAACACCTCAGGGATGCTGAAAGGGCTTCCCAGGAAGAGACTCCCTGTTGCACTGGTTCTGAGGACCCCCTGCCTCTAGGGCGTCTATTATTGTTACCCCTCTGCCTCTGGGGTAAACTGACCACGTGTGTCCGGTGTAGCTCCTTGGGCTTTATGGAACCACATCTTCCCCCCTTTCTGACCCTTGGGATATGGTCTAGAAGGAGTGGAAAATTGGACTCCAACGGCAGAAAGAGTCTTACCGTCCTGCTCACACCTGGTCAAGGTATCCTTCACTTGAGGTCTGAACAAAGCCGAACCATCAAAGGGGGTATTAGTGAAGGACGCCTTAAAGGGGTCCGCAAAATTACACAGCCGCATCCAGGCTTGGCGTCTAAGAGCAACTCCTGTGCCTGCGGCCCTGCTCGCTCCATCGGTCGCATAAGATATGAGCCGCATGGAGGAGTTAGATATGGAATTCAGGATAGCAAGCTGTGAGGCAATCTTTTCCTGAGCCCCAGCAGCAGAAGGATCCTGGACTACTTCACCCAGTTCCTTGAGAATATCTCGTTGAAGCCTGGTGAAGTGACAAAGGTAATTCAGCGAGCATAGCAAAGGCCGCTGAAGTAAACATCCGCTTTCCATACCTGTCCATGGTCCTAGAGTCCTTGTTAGGAGGATGGACAGGTACTGAAGGATCCGCCAGTTCCTTCTTAGTGGCCGCCACCACCATAGCATCCACAGAGACACCTTTGGAAAGGAACTGTTTATCCGACGGGCCGTAATGAACTTGGATGGTCTTCTGGGGACAGGTTCCACAGAATCTGGAGCGCCCACGCCTTCCGAGCCACTACCTGCATGAGTGGGTCGAAGGCGGAGACACCCAGGAGGTGGAGGGTCGGGATCCAAAGCCTCCAGGTACACCGACTCATCCTCGGAGGGTCAATGGAGGCCAATTCCCCTCTGTTTGAGGAGCTCAAGGATGTCTGAAAAGGAGACATCCTCAGAGGGGACCGTGGGAACCCTCCGACTCATCTAAGTCGGTATCAGATGTAGTAGACTCAGGGAGTCTGTGCGTTTCCTCTTACGTCCTCTTCGAGGGGTTCCCCTGCAGGGTCAGGAGAAACCTCGGAAGAGGAGGAAATTCCCAGTGGGGAAACCTGGGGCGATGGATCCCTGGGCCTGAGAGCAAGAGGCTGGCAAGAGGCATCTGCAGGCACTGATGAGGGAGGAGCTAGAGGGATGGACCGTTGACCAGGCTCAGAGGCCAGGACACTCCTCATCACCTCAAAGGCTCCTCTCCCCGGGAGACCAGAACATACCCGCTCGAAGAGACAGGAATGGTCGGCTCAAGGAGAGAGAAGGCTCCGAGGCGATGTCGGCGCCGAGCTTACAAAGCGAAGCCCGAGAGGGCGAGCGGGGCCGGACAAGGGTCCGATGCCACTAGCCCCCTCGGAGCCGACAGTGGAAACCTGATGACCGGATCCCTCCAAGGAAGGTCTCGAGGAGATCGGAGCCGAGGACGACGGAGCCGAAGGATGTATCGGCTCCAGCATCAAACAGTCGCTGTCCCAAGAGCTCCGGCTCGAACTCTGGTGTGGAGTCGGAGGAGGAAGTTCAAGAATTGGGGCTATAGTCAAGTCTGTTGAGGCGGGCTATGGAGCATTTGGGCCAGTGCCTGAGACTTCAACAGCCTGCTTACCACCCTCTCCAAGTCGTGGTCAGACAGCCTGGAAGATCTCGAAGATCGGCTCCGATGGCTCCGCTCCGACAAAAGAGGAGATCCCGGAGCAGTGGATACTCATAATAGAGGGACCAAACCTCTTACGGGTGAAGCCATCGGGCCGAAGTCCCTAGAACTCCAGATGGAGCCGAGGATTTCGCCCGATGTTGATAAAGTGTCGGCTCCAGCGAGCCGACAAGGCCACAGTAGTCAGGGTATCGGAGCCAGCCGCACCGAACCCACTACTCGAGTAGAAGAAGCATCGACTCCAGCGGCCGATCGCTCGACGGAGCGGAGCCACGGAGGAGGCTTGGACACTGTAGCCTGAGCCGGTGGCTTAAGAGGTTTTCCTGACCCTGATTTAGGAGGAGAACCTTCAGGTTTAAGTAAACCTCGGAGGATGAGTTTGATCCTCCTTTCCTGCAGGACTCTCTGGCTAAAAGCTTGTCACAACGCACAGGAGTCCTGCAGGTGCAAAGGCCCCAGGCAATAAACACAAAGTGTGACCGTCTGTCAGAGACATTTTCTGACAGCACTGGTCACACTTCTTGAAGCCTGAGTCCTTGCCTTCTTTGACATCCTAGGAGGATAGAACACAAACAGTCCCAACAAACACACAAATTAATCCCTTACACAAACACACAGGAAGGGATAACAAAAGGAACTAGGCCTGACTAAACTACTTTAGATTAAAACTTATAAAAGTTTATAAAAGGTTGAAAAATAGGGAATAGGGTGGGCTGTAACTAATTACAGACTACACTAACACTAACAGGAAAAATAAACCCCTAACTACACTTTTTCTTATTTGACTAAGAAAAAACTTACCTCAGCTGGCAAAGGAGACCTCTTTCGCTAAGCGGCAAACGAGATCTGAGGTAGTTCCGCCTTGCATCATGGGATATAGGGTTGCCTCGAGCTGGTAAAAGGAGTTCTCGAGCTAAAGCAAGTGCCGAGTCGGAGCCGAGGATCGGCTCCGAACCCATCCAGCAAGAATGAAGGCGAGATTGACAACTTAACATCTTTGATTTGACATGGTCTGGCAAGGTCTGCTCCTTAAGCCAAGCATGCCTTCTCCGTACAAAACCTGTGACTGCTGCCCTGCAAGATGCTTCTAGGGCGTCAAAGCCACACTGCAATGTATGCTTGCTGACTTGGCTTGCAGAATGCATAAGCTCATGCAATTCTTTATTTTCTGCACAGTCTGTAAAGGTAGCTATTTTTTTCTTAATAAGTTCCATAATATGTTGTTGGTACTTCAGCATGTGAAACTGACAATTCAAAGCCCTAATGGGGAGAGTTGCAGAGGTATATATTTTCTTACCCCATCTGTCCAAAGCTCTGAAATCCCTGTCCGAAGGGGTGGGATTCTTAGCTGTAGTTGCTTTGATACCTTTAGGCCCTTGGGGGATGACCTCTGGGTCAGAAGTAGGATTTTTGAAAAGGAATTTGTGAGAGTCAGGTACTCTGTAGTACCTGTCTGGTTTCCTTGGAGCAGGGAGTAAAGTATCAGGAGTTAAACTGGATTCCATAAAGACATCATCCGCAACATCCAGGACTGGTGGTATTGCTAAAGGCCTATGTTGTGGCAAATCTAGAAATTCACTGAGTCTCTTTTTGGACTGAGGATAGTCTTGGCATTCCCAGTGGAAATGCTCTCTTAAAGTATGTAAGGTTTCACCAAAAGAAAAATCCTCTGGAGGAGAAGCCGAGGGAATAGATTCCTCTGCATCTGAATCCTCATAAGCAGATAAGAGCATGTCTTCATAATCAGATACCTCAGTCGTCGGATTGGTCTGTTGAAGCTGCTGGGGACAGGTCTCTTTCTCTTAGCAGGGGAAGGCTGACTTCCCCTAATCAGCATAATAAGGTGGTCTGCCATTTAAAGCATTTGATGTTGTGGCAAGGGAGCAAGTGCATGAGCTTTGGTCATCGCTTTTTTAGACGTAGTGCATACTCTTGGCCTTAGAAACTCGGTAGTTTTAGATGGAAATGAAGACACAAAAGAAGTTGTTTTGAGTTGAACATCGGTAGTGAGAAGAACTTCCTCAGAAGCTGGTGCCTGCTCCGTGGCTCCGACCCATCCAAGGTAGAGACATCCGCAGGTTCTGTAGTCGAAGAAAAGTCTCGCGGCATACCAGATTCTGAACAGGTCTCGGTAGAAGCCTTCGAATCCACTGAAGCGGGCATCAAGGGCTGCGAAAGCACATCACTGAGTACCGGTGAACTGGCGAGTAACTTAACGGAAGCATCGTCGGCAGCTTTGAACCTGTGTGGTGTGTCTCTGCCTTTATCCTTGCGTTTTTTCAGAAGATCAGTAGTCAGATGGCTTACCGAAGCCATTTTGGAATACGGAGATCGGGAATGAAAGCATTTAGCGACAATAAGGGCCCGACAATGAATAGTTTGGGTGTTGAACAAGGAACAAAACAGACAGCGAGGTACGTTGTGGTCTGGACCTAAACATGTGACGCAGTAAGAATGGAAATCTCGATGTGGTATTTGCTTTTCACAGGCAAGACAATTGCTAACTTTTTTCTGACATCGGTTAGAGCAAGACAAAAGGGTCCCCAACGGGGTATTTAGCTTTAGAAGACTTCAGGATAATTAAATTCGGAAACGAAAACTCAGGTAGCGGCAGGCCGGCACTCGTGCGAACTGCTCCTGCTTCAGGCTCCTCGGCAGGAAAGACTGATGTAATGGCGTCGGCTGCCTGTTTTTATAGCCCTGATGACCTGACGTTAGTCCTGGAGTGACAGCAACCGACGCAGAAATACTAGGTCTCTGGTATTTGGGCTGACTGAGGGCTACCTGCAGGCAGATAACCCAAGTGTGATGACTGCAACAGTGAAACACAAAGAACATCTAGGAATTCCAGGATTCTCTTTTTAGACTGAGGGTAGTCCTGACGCTCCCACTGGAAATGTTTCCTTAAGGTATTCAGGGTTTCACCAAAGGAAAAATCCTCTGGGGGGGGGGGGGACTGAAGGAATGGAATCCTCTGCATCAGAATACTCATAAGTAGTGAGGGGTTGGATGTCTTCATATTCAGATGCATCAGATTCATCAGACTCTTGTTCAGACAAAACTACAAGGGACATATCTCTTTTCCTTTTGGAGGGGGTAGCTTGGCTTCCCCTTATCAGCATGATAAGGTCTTCAGCCATTTTAAGCATTTGAGACTGAGGCAAGATAGCAGGTGCCTGAGAGTGGGTCGCCAGTTTCTTGGGTGTGGTTCGTACCCTGGGCCTAAGAAACTCAGTAGTTTTAGAAAAAACAGTAGTCACGAAAGATGTCGGTTTGTGTCAAGTTTCGGTAGTGCAAAGGACTTCCTCGGAAGCTGGTGCCTGCTCAGTGGCTCAGGACCCATCCAAGGTTGAGACGACTGCAGGATCCTTAGTCGAAGAAGAGTTTTGCGGCATACCGGACTCCGAAAGGGTCTCAGTAGCGGCCTGCGAATCAACAGAAGCAGGCATCAGGGGCTGGGAAAGCACCTCACTGAGTACCAGAGAACTGATGACTAGCTTAACGGAAGCGTCGTCAGTAGGTTTGGACCTGTGCGGTCTGTCTCTGTCTTTATCTTTATGTCTTTTCAGAAGATCTGCTGTTGGATGGCTTACTGAAGCCATACTGGAATTCAAGAACTGTAAACAAAAATATCTGGCTACAATAAGGGCCCGACGACTGATAGTTCTGGCGTTGGACAAAGCACAGAAGCAACAACGAGGGACATCGTGGTCTGGGCCTAAACACATGATGCAGTAAAGAATGGAAGTCTCGGTGTGGTATTTGTTTTCCACAGGCGAGACAATTATTAACTTTTTCTGACATCAGTTAGTGCAAGAAAAAAAGATCCCCGTTAGAAGACTTCAACTTCAATTTGGTAGACGAAAACTCAGGTAGCGGCCGACCGGCACTCGTGTGAACTGCTCCTTCTTCGGGCTCCATGGCAAGAAAGACTGATGTAATGGTGTCGGCTGCCTTACTTTATACTACTGATGACCTGACATCAGTCCTCACGCAACAGCAACCGATGCAGAAATACTAAGTCTCTGGTATTCAGGCAGGCCGAGGGCTACCCTGGCAGGGATAACCCAAATGTGATGCCTGCAACAGTGAAACACGAAGAAAAAGAAGTTATGTACCTACCATAACGTTCCATGTTAGTGGTCTTCTTCTCGCCTTCTTTCTTGCTGGTTGGGTTCGGAGCCGATCCTCGGCTTCGACTCGGCCATCTTCAAAAGCTCGAGAGCTGCTTACTGGCTCGAGGCCCCCCCTATATCCCATGATGCCTGGCGCTAGATACCCAAATCTCATTTGGTAAGTCTAAATGCAGACATAATAATAAAGGAATCCTATCCTAGGATGCATAAATCCTACTGGAGAAGACTACTACTCAAAGGAATAGCCAGAGAAGACTCAGCCAGTGAAAAATTAAGAACTCTTCTCGGTCCACTAGGATAGGGGGATGGAGGATGGGATGCAAGAAGAAGACAACTAACATGGAAAGTTATGGTAGGTACATAACTTCTTTATGTTAAGTTGTCTATCTCACCTTCATTCTTGTTGGTTGGGACAGCGTCCCTAGCACCTAAAATCCTGGGTGGCTCATCGGAAAAGACTCTTCAGAACAGTGGAACCAAAATCAGCTCTGCTCCTGGAAACCAAATCCAACTTATAATGCGAAATGAAGGTATGTGGGCTGGCCCATGTAGCTGCAGCACAAATAGATTCCATGGGCAACCTAGCCTGAAAGGACACCGAAGTAGCTAAATCTCTGGTGGAGTGACCTTCTGGTTTAACTGGCAATTCTTTATTCCTGAGTTGATATATGAATGTGATGACAGAAGTCAACTACCTGGATAAGGTTACCTTCGAGACCGAAAGACCTTGTTTACCTACTGCATAAAACAGGAAAAGTTGATCTGATTTTCTAATGTCTTTGGTTCTATGCAAATAAAAGCGTAGCTGTCTGTGAACATCTAAATGATGCAACTTATATTCCGCCCTGTTGGAGTGGTTAGGGAAAAACACAGGAATGTCTATGGATTGATTCAAGTTACTCTCTGAAGAGACCTTAGGAAGGAAGGACGGATTAGTCCTAAGAGCAACCCTGTCATTGTGGAACACGAGATATGGGGGACAGATAGAAAGAGCCTGTAGTTCCGAAACTCTTCTGGCTGAAGTAATAGCTACCAGAAAAAGGGTTTTCCACGATAAGAACTTCAATGAACAAGAAGCTCGAAAGGGGGAAAAATTAGAGAAGCTAAAATCAAATTTAGATTTCACGGTGGTGGAGGATCTCTCACTGGGGGCCTGAGCAGAGTGGTTCCTTTGAGAAACGCTTTACGCAGCTTATGAGACATGATACTGTTTTCCAACAGGCCAATGTGAAAATTTGAAATTGCAGCTAACTGAACTCTAATTGTAGCGGAAGCGGACCCAGCATGGAAGAATTCTGCAAGAAATTCTAAAATATAGTGTACAGGGGCTGAAAAGGGGTCTATACTTTTAGCCTCTGCCCATGAAGAAAAACGTTTCCACTTACTAGCGTAAGTTTTTCTGGTCGTAGACTTGTGTGATGACAAAATGATTTCGTGCACAGAGGGGGAGATATCTGGAAGCCTGTCTAAAGTTGGAAGTGGAGCAACCAAGCCAAGAGCTGGAGAGAGTGTAGGGATTGGTGCAGCCCGCCCGATTGATGAATCAGGAGAGGTCTGGAACTAGGTCCAGAGTCCAAGGCTGCTCGAGAAGATAGTGATGCAGGAATGGGAACAATATTTGTCGAGGCCAGTAAGGAGCAATGAGGATCATTTTGCAACCCAATACGGTAGCTTTCTGAATTAGCTTCGGGATTAGGGGAAAGGAGGGAATGCATAAAGAAGTCCCTGAGGCCAATCATGGACTAGAGCGTCTCTGGGGGAATGCCCGGGAAGTGGAAGGAGAGAGAAGAAATTGCTGCACTTGCTGTTGAAGGGAGTTGCAAAAAGGTCACAGCAAGGTTGGCCCCATTTGCGGAATATTTGATCTGCAACTACCTGGTTCAGAGACCACTCGTGAGGCATGAGAATTGCTCTGCTCAGTCTGTCTGCTATGACATTGGACCTCCCAGGGATGTGCGTTGCAATCAGAAACCGTTGGGAAGAGATCGCCCACTGCCAGAGTCTGAGTGCTTCTCGACATAGGGGGTAGGACCTGGTACTGCCCTGCTTGTTGATGTACCACACTACAGACATATTGTCCGCTTGAATTGCAATGGTCCCGGTAGGAAGAGAGTCCTGAAGAGCCTGCAACGCTAAGAGCACGGCCCTCATCTCCAAGACATTTATGTGCAGATGGTACTCGTGAGGTTTGCCAGGTGCCTTGGACTGTTCTGCCCTGATAATGCCCCCTCCACCCGATCAGGGAGGCATCCGTGGTCACCGTAGCAACTGGGGGGGGGGGGAGAACGAATGGTCTGCCGTGGAGAACTGATGTGGAGACCATCCACCACGCAAGGTGCTTCTTGCATGCTTGAGTGATCATAATCATGTAAGACATGGGAAGTTGCTGGAAGGACCATTGGGTGAAAAGAAGTCACTGGAGAATCCTCATGTGAAAACGAGTTAGAGGGACAAGTACGATCGCTGCTGCTATGAGACCCAGAGTTTGAAGGACAAACCTGGCTTGAATTCTTTTGTATGCTAATAAAACCTTCACATGCTGACGAATGACTAACACCCTGTCTGGTGGGAGGCTCGCTAACATGTCTTTGGTATTTAAATTTGTGCCTATAATGGTGATAGAATGACAGGGCGACAATGCAGACTTTTCAAAATTTATTGTGATATCTAGCCTGGAGCAAGTGTCGATAGTGCAGTCTCTGGCTCGCAAAAGGTGATGTCTAGTGGTAGCAGTGAGGAGCCAGTCATCGAGATATGGAAACACCTGGAATCCTTGCCATCTCAGATGAGCGGTATCTACTGCCATACATTTGGTAAACACCCTGGGGGCTGTGGTGAGACCAAAAGGCAGAGCTCTGAACTGATAATGGCTGGCTCCCTGCCGGAAGCAAAGGAATCTTCTGGAGCGTCTGTCCATTTTGATGTGGTAGTACGCATCCTGAAGATCTATAGAGCACATCCAATTGTCCTGACCCAGGAAGGGCAAAATGGACTGTAGCGTGACCATCCAGAACTTCATTCTTTGTACAGGCCTGTTCAGTCTGTTGAGATCCAGAATGGGTCTTCAGTCCTCTGTCTTTTTTGGTACCAAAAAGAACCTTGAGTAAATTCCGGATCCTTGTTGGTCTGCTGGGACTTGCTGGATGGTCCTTTTTCTTAGCAGTTTTGATATTTCTTGAACTGCTTGGTCCCTTAGATTGGGTAGAACGTCTGGAAGGGACTTGTTTGACCTTAAGGGGGTGCGAACGAAGGGAATTCTGTAGCCCCCAGATATGAAGGACTGTACCCATTTGTCTTGTGTTATATGTCTTGCCAGGTTCTTGGGTACAGCGATAATCTTCCCCCGACTGCCTCCAGAGGTGGGCAGCCGGGCAACCCTTCAGGGATGCTGGAAGGGCTTCTCAGAGAAAGATTCGCTGCTGCCCTGATTTTGCAGACCCCCTCTGCCACAAGGGCGGTGTCTGTTATTGTTCCCTCCTCTGCCCCTGGATGGGAACTCACCACGTGTGTCCGGCAAGGCTCCCTGGGATTTCCGGAACCACATCTTTCCACTCTTTGACCCTTAGGATATGGTCTGGAAGGAGTGGAAAAACGGACTCCTACAGCAGAGAGAGTCTTGCCTTCCTGCTCACACCTGGTAAGGGTATCTTTCATCTGTGATCCGAAGAGAGAGGAACCATCAAAAGGGGTGATGGTGAGACGCTCTGAAAGGTTCCGCAAAGTTATATAGCCGCATCCAAGCGTACCTCCTTAGGGCCACGCCTTTGCCAGTGGCTCTACTCGCACCATCGGCTGCATACGAAATGAGCCTCATGGAGGAGTTTACCACTGAATTAAGAGTTGCCAGGTGGGAGGCTGCCTTAGCCTGGGCCCCCTCAGCTAATGGATCTAGGAGGGTATCTCCAAGCTCTTTCAGGAGATCCCTCTGAAGACAGGTAATTCAGGGACCGCATGGAAAAGGTTGCTGAAGAGAACATCCGCTTCCCATATCTGTCCATCGTCCTGGACTCCTTGTTAGGGGGATGGACAGATGAAGAAGTTTCAGCCAACTCCTTCTTTGTGGCCGCCGCTACCACCATGGCATCAACGAGGACACCTTTGGTCAAGAATTGTTTGTCCTGCAGTGTAGTAATGAATTTGGCAGGTCTTCTAGGGGTCGGTTCCACTGTGTCTGGAGCTGTCCACGACTTCCGAGCCACCACAGACATCAGTGGGTTGAAAGGCAGAGACGCCCAGGAGGTGGAAGGTCAGGATCCAAACGCGTCCAGGAATACAGATTCATCCTCGGAAGGGCTTAGGGTAGTCCAGTTCCCCCTCTGCCTAAGCATCCCAAGGATGTCTGAGAAGGAGACATCTTCAGAGGGGGATCTTGGGAATGCTTCCGACTACTCTAAGTCGGTATCCAACGTGACAGACTCGGGGGAGTCAACATGCTTCCTCTTGCATTTCCTCTTGCGAGGTGGCTCCTCTGAATGATCAGGGGAGGCCTTGGAAGAGGAGGATACACCCAAAAGAGTGTCCTGGAGCGCGGGATCCCCACGCTTGGGGTTTGGAAGAGGGGCAGAGACTGACGCAGGCACCCTAGGGGGAGGAGCTGATGGGGTCGAACGTGGGACTGACTCAGGGGCCAGTACACTCCTCATCACCTCAAAGGCGTCCCTGCCCGGACACAGAGAGGGCTCCGGTTCCAAAGAAGCCAGAACCCCTCCCTCACCGAGGGGGACGGCTCCGAGGCAGATGTGGGAACAGAGCTCATCTGAGCCGAAGCCCCGAGGGGGAGAGCGGGGTCGGACAAGGGTCAGATGCCACTTGCCCCCTCGGAGCCGACGAGGGAGTCTCGGCATCCAGATCCCTTCAGGGAAGGTACCATGGAAGGGATCGGAGCCGACGACGGAACCAAAGGAGAGGGTATCGGAGCCGACGGTTCCACGACTTGAACCCCAATGAACTCAGGCTCCGAGCTCATAGGATGAGTCGGAAGAGGAATATCTACAACTGTGGATGGAGCCGACACCTGATGAGGGGGGCTGGACAACATTTTGGCTAGGGCCTGCGATTTTAACAGCCTACTGACCACTCTTTCCAAGTCATGGTCAGAAAGTCTAGAGGACCGAGAAGAGTGGGATGAGCTATGACTACGCTCCGACTGGAGCAGAGGTGACTTCGGAGCCTAACGTATCGACTCCAGAGAAGGAGACCTGGATCTTTTCCGACTCTCAAACGGCTCCGAAGAACATGTCAGAGCCGACTGGGAGGGAGGAACACTGGTTCCAGCTGGAGCAGAGATGGATTGTATGGCTTCACCCAACGACGGCTCCGAACTGGGAGCCGAAGGTTTAGGTGGCCTGGAAGATTTCACGGGCTGAGCCTTCACTGGTGAATCTTGGGGTTTAAGCAAACCCCCTCAGGATCAATTTGTTTTTGCGCTCCTGCAGGACTCTTGGACTGAAAGCATGGCAGATCGAGCAAGAGTCCTGCAGGTGCACGGCGCCCAGACAATAAACACAAGAAGTGTGACCATCTGTCAGAGACATCTTCTGACAGCATGAGTCACACTTCTTGAATCCGGACGGTTTAGGATCCTTGGACATCCTGGAGGAAAACCAAGGATCAGAAAAAAAACACACAGAAAATTTAAAGTAACTAACCACTAAAAATTACACTGTACAGTTACCACAACCAAACTACAGCACTACTACAAACAAAAAACTATAGTTAACTACCACTAAACACTAACAGTGATAATAAAATATTTTTTTTTTTTTTTTTTTTTTTTTAAGAAGGAGATAGAGAGAAAACGTTATCCTCTAACTTAAATGGAAAACCTTTCTGAGGTAAGGAAAGGGAGAGAAGGGGGGGAGGGGAACTCTCTAACTTAAACGAGTTTCTTGGGGAAAAAGTAATCGGGATCTAGAGAATACTAGCTAGAATACAACAGTCTAATATAACGACTAATTCTACACTAAAAACTAGCAGTTTTGGCAAGAAAAATACAATAATAACAAAGTTTTATACGACCTGAGCCAGTAGAACAACCTTGCAGCAGAAGCGGCAAACGAGATCTGGGTATCTAGCGCCAGGCATCATGGGATATAGCGGGGCCTCGAGCCAGTAAGCAGCTCTCGAGCTTTTGAAGATGGCAGAGTCGGAGCAGAGGATCTGCTCTGAACCCAACCAGCAAGAATGAAGGCGAGATAGACAACTTAACATCATCTGTTATTGACACTTAAAACTCCGTGATTATACAAAATTCTTATTTATCTGTTAGTTTGTTAACTGGGTAGATGGGCTTGCCCTTGGACCCTTTTCTGCCATGACCTGCCACAATAGCAGTTAGACAAACTGAAAGATGTAGAAAACTGCATACATAGTAGATATTTTCATGACTAACGGATATAATACAGAAAATTTTATAAAAAGGTACAATTTGTTGAGAAGTATTAGACTATCGTGCACGCACACACACACACACACACACACACACACACACACACACACACACACACAAAGTTATGCTAGCAGAATAAATGCACAACACATATGGTACTACACAAACAAAAAGGAATAAAAAAGAAAAATGTAACTACACACTTACGGATTACTAGGTATTTACAGAACAACGATATACATTCTTTAGCTGTTGTAGTAAGTAAGGCTTTAGAAAATTGTGACATTGGAGTGAACTAAGTTCTGGTATATGTTGGAGGTGCACTTACACCTTCCCGTCTACATAATGTTACAAGTGGTAAGTCAATGAAATAACATGAGATTTCACAAAAAAAAGCGGCACAGAAAAAATGGAATAATTATTAAAATGTTTTCTTTGTATGCACTACTGTTGGTGTTGGATTACAGAGGAGAAGAAGTGCACTGTAATAAGAAAACTTGATATTTGGGTGCAATTGCCATTGGCTGTAGCTCTTGTATCAGCTGTGAGGCTAAATCAGTGCATTAACTTTCTTCCATAAATCAGGGGTATAGCTTCAGGAAACCAGGATTGTGTCCTGTGGTCATACAGTGACTGGCTATGAAATTTGAAGTTAAATACTTATACATCACACCTGTGGAAGATCCCCTGTTTGTTACTATGCCTTAACATGAAGTCCCTCTGGCAGGATTGTCTTCAAGTCTTGATATTGTTGGCCCTAACAATTAACATTACAATGCTGTTACACAAAGAGTACGCTGTTAATCTCTGCCCACTCATTTCATGTAGTTGTGTTTCTTAAGAAAGATTGTAGCACTGTACTGCACAATAGTGCAAAACATACCCTGTTCGGGGTACACGAGTTCAGCCAACAGTTCTTTGTTTTGCTTACCATAACTTTGTGGTGGAGAAGTGACCTTTGCCCCTTCGTAGTCTGAGTTGTTTCATAACGGAGGCCATTAGTCTGATGCCACATAATTAGATAAACAGCTTTTTGTGTACTAACAACTGAACCAATGTATAACCAAGTGATGTATACATAGTGCATATAGGCTCTTAAGCATAACAAGATCTAACACTCTACAACAGTGCTGCTTTTTAAGAAAATAAGAAAAAGCATGAATTCATTTTAAAAATGGCACGTTATTTCCATCAAAAAGCCCAGCACTGCACAGAGCTAACAGTAAAATCACATCACTTACTCAGATCCTGAGGACACGGGCAATCTGGAAGCAAAGAAAATTAAGCTATAACATCCCCCCACACACTTTCCCTAAATTCCCAGATTTCTCACTCGTATATACACCCTCCTCAAATCTCTCAAGAATAAGCCCTCAAAGAACTTTCCAAAGCCAAAACAGCACTGCTTCTATGGGACCAAACATGTCAGGCTGTCCTCTGGCAAGCCTGAAACAGAACATGTCAGACTCCCTACAGAGGCTATTCAATGTTGTTGTTGTTGTGTCTTTTGGCTTTTCTCGGTTAGGGGTCGCCACAGCAGAACTCCGGTCTGCTAATGATTGGTAGTTGACTTTATGTGCCGAGTTACCAGCCCTGACGCACAACCTTTAACGAAGGTACGCCCAGTCACGCATGTCTCCACGCAGAAGACGCTCTAGCTGAGAATCGGACAGCGTCTTACTGTGAGGCGACAATGCTACCGCAGCACCACCACCACGATATCAGCCTCTAAACAAATTTAGTGTGTGATAAATGAAGGGTGGCAACAGTCATCCCCCTGCACAAAGGTGGGATGTCAATGGACGTATGCAAGACCCATAGGCCGGACCAGCCTTATCTGTAAGGCTACTGAGAGGATCATAATGGAAAAAATAAATGACATACATAACCTACAAACTATTAACCCAAACCAGTTCAGTTTTGTCAAGGTCAGATCCTGCCTACTTAACCTGGTCAACGCCTTCAAAAAGGTTACAGAGGCAATGAATGAGGGAAAATCAGTACACACTGCATATCTTAATCCACTGCTGGTGTTAATATTTTGGGGGCTATCAGCAAAATCAAGTTGGGGGGCTCCCTGGACAATTCCAGTGTAATTATCACCCTGTCACTGTCACCCTTCAAAACCAGCATTTTAGTTCATGCTGCAAAGCTTTAAAAGTAGCATTTGCTAAACTGTAGTGACACTGCTCTTCCTTTATGACAAGACTGCGTACCGCATTATGTTGGCCCATCTCACAGTGGGTCATTCACAGTTATTGACATTTAGCTGCAAGGATGATACATTACAACAACTCTAACTACAGGGCAGACCTACGTGAAATGGTCCCCTAGACACTGCTCTTATTTCACTGCCCCTCCCACACAAACATACACACACACATAGTGCTCCCCTCTGTTCCCCCATCCCAGACTCCACACACCATACATATTACTCTTTTCGTCCTTTTTCCCATTTTGCCTTACTCAACAGCTTTTCAAGAAGCCATATGCATTTTTTTTTGCAAAACCTTTTCATCAAATAATGGCTTGAACAGAAATTAAGCAAAGAAATTCACTGTTGCTGTTCAACTTTAGTTTTACTTGCATCCTTTCAAAACAAATTACCTGGACAAGACAGTAAAATAATAACCATTTAGGAAACAACTAAATTAAATTGGGGCTCCAAAAGCCATAGGGTTATAGATGCACTGAGGTGCATTTTAGAGCATCTTCCCAACCTTTCAGTCCAATGTTGGCTTGAAGAAAAACCATGAATAAAAAAAAAAATCAGTCTTTTTTTTTTTTTCAAGGAAGGCATTAGTTGTGCCCAAAGTGCAATGTTCAAAACTGACAAAATAGTGGCACACAATAAGGAAATGGAAAAATAATGAATACAGTAATGTACTTCACTTTTTTGTTCCTAGACAGTACATTGCCCCTGCACAAACTATATTAACCTTTGCGTACCTCTGAGTATGTAATAAAAGTAAAAAACAATGACTACAATGTACCCAGCCCCAATAGAAGCTATAATGGCCACTTGTGCACACATCTAAGGTTTGACTGTGATAAACATTAAAGAGGTAATGTCCATACCCTTATCTCCACATCCCAACCCAATTTACTGCACCCTCTGTGCATACCTCTTGAACAGGGCTGGTTTTAGAATAGGTGGGGTTGAAGGCAGAATAGGTGGGGTTGAAGGCAGAGGCCAGCATTAAGTTCATGCCAAAACCCATTTCTATAGTCTGAGGTGTGTGGACCACAAGACCTATAGAAGCTATAATATACGGATACATATAAGGGTCTGAATGTTCTGTGATTACTTTTATGCCTTATTTTTGAAGGACAGAAGAGTTATGTATGTGCCTATCATTACTGTGTGTATACACAAAATCAGTGATATTTTTAAAAAATCACACACACACCCAGGGGCATGCGGACTCCACATAGAAAAAGCTGCAGCCAATAACTCAGCCACACCAAAGCACTTTGAAATGGCAGTACTACTCACTATGCTGCAGTGGCAATGAACAGTTACTTTTACACACATCCTCTCCTTGACAAACCACCAAAGACAGCCACGTATCATGTGTAAGGCCTATGTTTGTGATGGTAAGTGAAAAATTATGGCCAGCTTACACACTGCAACCATGCCCCCACAAGCATAACAGGAATAATGTTTGTACTAGGAAATTAAATAACTTACAGCCAGCCTGTTATTCTTGCAATGCAAAATATGCGCATGCACACACAATGTACTTCTGTCTGCTGAAATCAGTGCAAAACTAACATTTTGCACTGATTTCAGCACACAAAAGTACATTGTGCAACATGACTACTGTCACACCAGATCACTGACTGTTGTTTAGTAGTTCTCATACAACAGCAGGATTAAGACACTTCTATTTACCTTGTTGAAATGCATACCTCTCATTGTCCCTGATTTTACCTCATAATTTTGCTCTGTCGCTCGTAAAAAGTTTGATTTGCTAGTAAATCATTCAGAATTGCAGTCAATAAATCCAGACATCAGAATTTCATACTTCTTATTGTCCAAAAAAAGTATGCCAATGCAAAATGTGTTATTCTATTAACTTTTTAAGTGAATTATAGTAATATTTAAAAAGGTTTATGACTTTGAGCCTTTATTCTGCTATTACTTTTGGCTTTGCCCAGAATTCATGAGCAAAGAAGTTGAGTTATAGCATCTGTTGTTCTGTCAGTATTTAGAAAACTCCCTGTAAGAGAAAAACATTCCTTAAAATTCTGGGTTGGTAATCTCTAGCACATATCTTACTTATACTCATTCAGAGATTACTGGCTTTATTCTAACAGAGTCATATACCAACCCTCGTTTGGATAGAGACTATAATCAGAAAATGAATGATCCGTCTTTCCTATTGTTTTCCTAATCAGCAGCAGACAGAGCTTTTGTGGGCCCCCCACACAGTCAAAGACAATTAGTGGTCTCCTATAGCCACAGCAATTGCAGGTGCCTAAGACTAGCTACAACGTTAGTAAAAGGGACTGTGGCATTGGTAAAGCATTCAATGAAACTGTGAAGCCCATTACATGATGAACCAATGTTACTATAAGCAGAGGTTTCCTTGAATTTTAAATGAGATATAAATAAAAGTTACCACCCACCTGGTTTATTAAGTATAAAAGACTGCTGTACTAGCTTTTGGTGGTTTGACAAACATGTAACAAAATATCAAAATAAAATAACTTGCTGTATTTGAGGGGCCCCCAGGACCAGGGGGGCTTCCAGAGACTGCAGGGTTCGCTGCTGCCTAAAGCTGGCTATGTCTACAGCTTGTATACAACTTTTGCGTGGGTGGTTGAGCATTTACAACCTCTCTCTTTCTAATATGGACAGGAGTCCTGTTTCCATGTAAAATTGTAATGAAGCAACAACAGTCTCAAAAAGGAAACACTGCAGATCCGGGAGGCTACTGAAGGCAGCAGACAGACGTGCACAGCTGAGAGAGTTTATCATGGTACTAAGAAATAAAAAGCTGCATGAACAGACAAAGACAACATAATTTCTTGTCAAATAGAGGCAATGGAAAATTATGCTGACAAGTTTTAAATATATGGGTCATCGTCTCACATCAAAGGGACCGTTTGCAAAAGTATTACTTGATATAAAAAGTTTACAGCATGCCTTGTACTGAGTTACGGTTAATCGAAAAATGATCAGTGCAAAGTAATGCATCCTAAGCCATGCATTACTTATAAAACAAATAAAGGATATATTTTATAACTAGGACAAAGGGAAATGTGTGGTTGAATAGCTTTAAATATGTCAAGTGGCACATACTCTGAATAAAGACCTCATGGGAGCTAGCAGTACATCTAGTATGTTTCTGTTGTTTACAGAGCATTCTTATGGCTATACAAATGCTATACCAACATCCGCCAAAACACAAGAAATACCCACTGGTGCACACCTGTCAGCAAACAAACACTCAACTTGGCATGGCAGCAAGAAAAAGATCTTGAAGCATCAATATTTAAATACGTGCAGTGGAAAACTGTTTCCAAGTAATGTGTATACTCTACAGAGAAATTACATAAGAAGACCATGCTTTTGCGGACAACTGCAGAAAATTACACTGACAACAAAAAGGCACTAAACAAGCAACTTCTGATAAACCTGAATTCCTAAAAAAGGATTACTATTGCACCAAAAATTAAAGTACTAAGGAAAGATATGACTATTGATTTGGTACTCTTTAGAAGAGGATTTAAACATGGTCAAAAGTAGAAAATAATTAAGGCAGGGGAGCCTTCTGCATGTTATAACACAAGTGATATCAGTGGCCAATAACAAGAGGCATTATCTGCTAAGTTTTGAACACAGGAAATGAATGTCAGAAATTTTAGGCATTCTGATTTTATTTTATGTTTAGCAAACTCATTATTTTCTGACAGTATGGCAAATAAGCTTTCTCCTAGCTTAGTTCTGCAACTGTAATGCATCATACTTTCTATTTCCATTGACCTGATGTGTATGTGCAGAATTAGAAATGTAAACAAATGTATGAAAAAACAGTCTAGAACTGCCAAGTTATCTGCTGTCCAGCATAACATAACATAACACATTACCTAAACTGCAGACAGCTGTATGAAGCAGCTTTGCTATCAAATGCTAAATCGAACTTTTCAAAGTAATACACAGTAAAAATACCGGATATGACTGGATTGCCTTTGTGACATTCCACTTACTACTGAATTATATACACTACCGCAGCAATAAAACAGCCAAGAGAAACAGAGCTAACCAGGTACAGATTATTCAACCAGGAAGCAGGCTTTACCCTTGGCCATTCCTTCCTGTCACTTTACTAGCCAAGGCTCTAGATCATTCAGGTATATTTGTAAGTACATCCACATTTCTTTTCTGGAAGTATTCGCAACACAACAGGAGCATTTACAAAAATTTCACGACTCTGCAATGAATTAATGTGTTGCTTCCACGTACAGTGATGGCATTTTAACATGTACTGTTACTTCTATAGCTGGGGGTTGAACAAATTCTTTGGCAGTTACACATACACTGTTCAACAATTTGGAATAAATACAGCTTCCAGAAATAATCCCTTAGCTGATTAACACTGCAGACTCACAGTATGAAGAAAACACCTTGCATCTTGCAGCTGTTAAGGAAACATGAAATACCCTCAACATTTTCTCAGACATTTTAGAAAACAGATGCCTGTTTGAATCTTGTAATGTTTCTCTGCATACATGTGCAAAATAGCCATACATGCAGAATGTTGACACATTTTAAAGGTACTCCAACAAGGAAATGCTTCTTTTGTCAGCAGTAATACGGCTGACTCCCAAAAGATGGAGGCACTTCACATTTGGTAGTACAGCCATTTCTAGGCAGTGCACACCTTGAATAAATGAGAAGGTACAGCAGTGTAGTGACTCAGCACTCAAACATTAGTCCTGTCATTGCAGCACCTAAACAATGCCTGCTGACAGTCCAAGACAGTTTGCTTTTGCTACATGTAATACACTGCAGTTTGTAAAGATGCTATTTTTGCTTTTGAAAAAATATATCTAAATAAATAACTGGTGCTTTTTTGTAGAATAAATATTTCCAAAACTGTCCGCAGCTTCTTAGATGCACCATACATTTTAGAGCAGTTTTCTAATGACAAAGTTCTTTTTTTTTGTTGCTGTTTAATTACTAAACTAATAAAGACTCCATTCTCTCTAAGCAACGATTTGTTTAGCACTCTAAAGCTTAAACATTAAAAACTTGTATAGCAGTTGCCTGCACCAGTGGAGTACTACAGGGATAACTCCTTGAATACAGACCAATAGATCTGCCTTCAATTTGCATCTCAGGTGCTTCACGGAGCACATGGAGAGAACAGCAGTGCTCAACAAACCTTGTGGTGGAGGATGGTGGTCTTGGCCAGCTGCTCTGCTAAAAGCCTCTGCTGCAAGCATGTCAGAATGTGGGCAGCCAGTACATGAAGGATGCAGGCATGATTGTCCAAGCCAGTGACATAAGCCCTTGTCAGTGCATGTGAAGGAGCACACAGGCAGAGACATAACAGCACAGGCAGTCCCTGCAATGAAGCATGCTTGTGTCCACCACGGAAGGGGTCAGGAAACTCATTACAAAAAAAAAATGCTCTCAGCTAGGATGCCTGCAAGGGCACAAGCAACTCTCATGTCTGCCTGTAATACCACCCACTGATCGTCTCTTGCCTCAGAGGATCTGAAGACTTCCTATCACTGGGGAATGAATGGGTACCCAATATAGGAAGGAGGAAACTGCATTCATGAATATTCTGACTTAACACTCAATATCTTTTTATGAAACACAATTTTACCTATACTGTGAAATTAATATTTTATCACACCATATTTTGATGAAATATGCAGTGCACAAGACTATCTCTTGCTTTACACAAGTAATGCAATAAAACTGTATGTTAACATTTAAATTGAATGAAATATCTTACAAGTTATTTGGGAAAAAAGCCACACAGTCATGGTTCTAGTCTATAAACTAGTGGGGGTGTCATAAAAGTGATACAGCAGCATTTTAACGAAAACTAACAGATGTTTGAGGGTTTAGAGACCTACTAACTTATGCACATTAAACACAAAACACTATACATAAAGCATAAGGAATTCCTTTTTTACCTGTTTATTTGCTTTTAATACAGTTCTTAGTGTTGCAATTTGTTCCCTCTTGGTGCTCAACAGAGATTTCAGTTTTAAAATTTCTTCCATGAGTGCTTCTCTATCTTTGTCCCCTGTTGGCCCAAGTTCCTGTGTAGCAACTCTCTGCCTAGAAAGCTCAGTTGTTCTGTCCACAGCTGCTTGTAGGTGCTTAATCTGATCACGAATAATAGCAATCAGGTTATAAATATTCATTGGCTCCTTGCGATGATCAGAAATAGGTGACGGCAATGATGACACTGGAGATGGGATGTCTCCATTTCCATTATCAATCTTTCCTAGCTCTGTGGGGAACAGTCCTTTAGTCAACAAAATTGGTGACCTTCGACCCCTGCCTTCTGGGCTGCTACGTGCTCCTTTACCTTCTTTGTAGTAGTCAAGCATGACCCTATTTGGTGTCTCATTGTTACACATACATACATGATTGTAAAGGTTGGCCAGCTCTTCACTGAAAGTAACAAGTTCATCCTGGGCCACATTAAGGCTTCCCTGCGTCTCTCCAGCCACATCACTCACCTTCTTCAATTCCTTTTCTAGCCTCACAACCTGATCTCGGTCCTGTCTACTGTTTTTATCCAATAATGTAATCTTCTCTGTTAGCACCTGAATGTCACTTTCACTTCTGCTCTTCAACTCTGCATATCTCGTCTCACACTCTTCATAATTGTCCTTGTAAGTTTTAAGTTCATTCTTAAGGTCACCGACTTCTGCCATGGCAACCTTATATTTGCACTCCAGGATCTCTGGCCCATTGATGTCTACCTCATAATAATCCCCGTCTTCGTGGCTGTCTCGTTCCTTTTCATTGTCAAGTGCAGACTGACGCTCTTTGCTGGCTTGCAGTTTCTTCATCGCGTTGAGATTTTCTGTGAGCTGGCTGACTTTCTCGTGTTGTTCTGACAGTGCTCCTCTTGCATTCTCCAACTGCTTCTGTGAGTCCTGGAGTGTAGTGAGCAAAGATACCTTTTCTCTTTCCACCTGAAAGATAAACAAATTCATGTTGGTGTAGCCATCCATAAACACAATCTACACACTTACAACAGGCAGATGCATTCATTTTAAGTACGAAGCAAACTGTTTTAGGTGTAGAAATGTGTCTATTTTTCCTAAACCTCACACAGCAACAGAAAGAATATACATGGATATGCCTGGGTATTACAAATCAGTCCTTAGAGCCTTACACTAAGATATTAGAACACAAACATGACATTCAGAAAGGCAAGGCTAAATTTATAAATGATCACACTGTTCCTTTTCATTATGACAACATGTAGCTTAATGCTAATACTAGACCCAAAATGTCATAGCCTCTTCAACAACTGGTAAGTCAACTAGTCTCAGTGGATAGTTTTCAGACATAAGTTTGGGTTTTAGGGCACAGAGTTATATACAGTAACTCCAGCTATAACATACTTCATAGTACTGGATGCCAGTTTCTAAACCAGTCTTCTTCTTTCAGCTTCTCCCGGTTAGGGGTTGCCACAGCGGATCACCTGTCCGCTCATGATTGGCAGTGGAGTTTTTCAGTGTCAAGTTGCCAGCCTGGCGCCCAACACACACACACACACACAGACACACACACACACACACACACACACTCACACACTCACACCTAGGGCCAATTTAGAGTGTCCAATCCACCTACAGCATGTCTTTGGGATGTGGGGGGAAACCGGAGCACCCGGAGGAAACCCACGTGACCACAGGGGGGACATGCAGACTCCACACAGAAGGCACCCCAGCCAAGGATCGAACCGGAGAACCTCTTGCTGTGAGGCAGCAACGCTAACTGCTGCACCAGTTTCTAAACCAGTATGCCAGCAAAAAGCACTGTCCTGCTGCATACTAAAGCCACCACCAGTTGCTTTCATGGGACTTTACAGGCAAGCACACTACAATACCAAGGAACAAACAAGGAGATAACACATACTACAGTGTCAAATCATGCAAAATTAAGGTTAATAAGGAGCTTCACTGTGCAGCAATGATGTTAAACAGCACAAAACAAATATAAGAATTACTACTGCCTAAAAACATCAAATGATGCAGTGACACTGACATCAGGTCTAAAGTCAAATAAAATATCTGCAATGTTCACCTTCTCCCTGAACTTCTGTGGCTTCTCATCAGTGCAAAATTTACTTTGTTTTTACCTCACACTGACCATCTTCAAGTTCTGCTTCTTCATCACTGAATAAAACCACTTGTTTTTGTTTAGGAGAGACAGTTGGCTCATATGATCCCTGAACAAGGCAACAGCCTTGTGGCTCATTTGTTTGGTGAGTAGGGTAACAGCCCATATGCTCATTTGTTCTTCCTGGAGGCCAGAGCCAGATGTTGACAGCAATCTATCATTGCTCATGAGGTCACTCCCTATCACTCTGGCCTTATCCACTCTCCACATTGGCTTGTGACTATTATGAACTACTGATGTCCTGGGACAATATATGCACAAATCATACATACATGTCCCAATACCCAAGTGACTGTGCAGTACAGCCATCACCCTGGCTATTAGTGTTGCAAAACAGACCTCCAGGCTACTGCTACGGACAGTTTGCAGTTGGTCAGACTGCTTTCCTCCTCCAGGATAATGAGCTGACACTGGCATCTTACTCTCAACCCTCTGCCCACCTCTTCCAGCTCTCAGTGCTACTAATCAGTTGGGGGCATTGTAAGGACTTTGTCCTTCTTTAACACAGAGACAGGCTTTCTATACAAATATTTGGAAGTAAGCTGCTTCAAATGAAGGGTACACATCACAAAAATGCCCTATATCTCAAGGTCCATTGCATGAAGTGCTATGATGTTCACAGTTATATTCCTATATACTATTTTGCAGTGGAAAAGCACTTCAGAGTTTCTGCAGGTATAAAGTGTGTCCTGATAAGCTGAGGACAAGTTGACCAGTACTGTGTCCAACTCTGTGCCAGTCAGGATTCCTAAGTAGGAAGCAGTAAGGAAAAACTGTAAAAGGTGGTACTGCTATGCAGGGGTACCTAAAAAAACTCACCATTTGAGCTAAAACATAAACAGCATGGGGAGACTGCAGTTGAGTCTTGAAAGAAACAATCCTCCACATAATGTCTCTCTAGTGTCTTAATGCAAGAGTTGTCCTTCTGCAAATACTTAATTATGGGTGCACCTTCTTACTGAAATTATCCGTTTGTATTCTGAAGAGAAAATGAGAGTTACACCAGAAGGCAAGGTATTTAAAGGCGATAAATGTAACTAGTCTGAGTTAGTGACACCAACACTCTTTTTCTTACCTAGCAGACAGCAGATATAACTAAGATCACACATTTGTTTTGACAGTACAACTTGTGTGTGATAAGCTACTGATATAGTCCAAGTCTAAGTCCAAGATCCTTAGGAAAGATAAATTCCATTAGTATCTAGAAAGAACTGAGCGAAAAAGTTCCATATCATCTGCAATGGTGATATTATGGTCTCCATTTCCAAGGAAAAAAGAAGTGGAGCAAGCAATGATTATTTTCGGACAACCCAGAAATCAACAGGAAAAGATAGAACCTGACTTTAACTATGAACCACCTGTTCTTACTGTGAGCATGGAACCAGGTAAAAGGATAATAAGTGAGCACTGTTGGAACCTGTCAAGCAGCATGCTTACAGTCTTTAAAAGTAAAAGTATTTTTGTAATGGTTCACAAACACTGTAGCCCCCCCCCCCCCCCCCGAAGACTCTCACACAAGCCTTCCAAAACAGTGGCATACAGAATTTGATTACTAAAGATCTGATACACAGTGAGAGTTATTTCAGAAAAGAAATTATACCCATAAAAATAAAACCTCTGTTACAGTATCAGGTAATTTACAAGAAGGACCTCTCCTTGAGAGGTCTTTGGTTGGGTCCATCTTCTCCATGCTCATCATTTGGCATACACACTGAAAATCTTATATTCGGGGCTTTCTGTGTACCCATACTGATGCATACACGTCCCTATTATTTCGTTGAAGAATTGGATCACTGAATGACATTTCGGATGGCATTTTATTGTACATGCTGTCCGCTGAACCATTTTGACTGAGATCACATTATGGTGGGGATTTGGAAATTTTCCCTTTTCCCACTGTAGTGTAATCTTGGAGTAGGTATATATAATTAGTGGGGGGAGGGTTAGGGACCTCAGCCCCCCACCAGAGGGAGGTTTGATGAACACCATTTCCGAAGAAATGTCATTTGATGATCTGATTCTTCAATGTAATAATATAGACCCCATGCATACTATGGCACAATATATGCGTAACAGCATGTGCTCTGTAAATCTATCATTCTTACAAATCAAGAAAAGGGAGTGAGAACCTGATACCTAAAATACTGACGAGTAATATACGACTTAAAAGGAATTCTAAAAAATGAGGTTAGTGGAAGATAAACCCATCTGCAGGGGTATGAGGTAAGGGTATTCCTCACCCTTAAGAGAAGGTTCTGTGGTACTTCAACTAATAGGATAAGTATGTACTTGGCATAAATGATATTTAGAACTTTTCTTGTGAGGTTGTTGGTTAAAGTACGTGCTCATGAGCAAGTCTGACTTTATTAAGAAACATCACAAATGTAGCTGGAACAAAGCTATTACTAAAAAAAAGGAAATTATGTCTTACCATAACGTTCCATCTGTGTTGTAGATCTTCATTCATTCATTGCTGATACGACTTCGGTTCCATCCTCAGAACCGACGCGCCGGTACCAAGCTCGCGCCAGCCAAAAACTCTCACCTATGAACTACCCACAATGCCCCTCTCAGTCTCTTCAGATTGAGTTTACCCACCCTTATAGTTGTTGTGTCTTTCAGCTTTTCCCAGTTAGGGGTCACCACAGCGGAACTCCAGTCCGCTAATGATTGGCAGTAGATGCTTGTCCCCTGGAGGCCAAAACCAATTTGTAATGAGTGATAAAGGTATGAGGTCTTGCCCAAGTGGCCGCTGCTCAGATATCATTCATAGAGGCTCTGGAATGAAAGGCCACTGAAGTAGCTAACAATCTAGTAGAGTGAGCCATTATTTTGGAAGGCAAGGACACTTTGTTTTGATGGTAGATGAAAGTAAAGGCGTTTGAGCCAAGAAGTCATTTTAGAAACAGGCTTACCTATACTTGGTCCTGCAAAGGCCGCAAACGATCCATTTTCCTTAAAGATTTAGAGAATCTAGAACTAGAAACTAAGATGCCTAGGAATATCGAGGGTATGCATAAATTATTCCCCTCTATTTGAATGGTGGGAAAAGAAAGCCGGTAGGTCAATAGATTGGCTAATGGAAAACCCAGAAATGACCTTGAGCAAAAAGGAGGGGTCAGTATGTAGAGAAACTCTTTCCCTATGAAAAATCAAGTATGGTCTCTTGACACTCAAGGCCTGCAACTCAGATACTCTTCTCGTTGAGGTAAAAGCTACTAGACATAGAGTTTTCCAAGGCAAAAATTTGATATCACAGGAATTAGAAGGCTCGAAGGGGAGGACTTGTTAATGAGTGAAGCACCAAAGTTAAGTCCCATGGCTCTATTGGAGGCTTGACAGGAGGTTTAACATGTAATACTCTTTTCATGAAGGTTTTGCACAATCGGTGTGACATAACAGACGAATTGTCAATACCACTGTGAAAGTTTGCAATAGCTGCTAAATGCACTGTAATTGTCAACGCTGAAGCTCCTGCGTGCAACAGGGTAGTGAGGTATTGTAGGATCTTCTGAATAGGCATGGAAAAGGGGTCTATGTTATGTTCTTTGGCCCATCTAGAGAACCTAGTCCACTTACTGGAATAAATTTTTCTGGTGGAAGGTTTGTGTGAAGCCAGAAGGATCTCGCGAACAGGGGATAAAATATCAGGTAGCCTGGCAATCATCAGAAGTGGAGAAACCAAGCTGTGAGCTTGAGACTGGGGTGAATCAGTCCCCGAGGATGAGACAGCAGTCCTTGAACTGATCCAGGATCCACAGGCTGTGAATCAAGTGAGGCCACAGAAATGGGAACCAGACTTGACGGGGCCAATAAGGGGCAATGACGATCACTTTGCTTCTCAACCTTTGAGCTTTCTGTAGAAATTTCGGGATGAGGGGAAATGGGGGAAAGGCATACAGTAGACCGGGGGGCCAATAGTGCATCAGAGCATCCCTCGATGACTCCCCCTGAGGGGGGATCAGGTGGGATCAGTGCAAAGTAGCTTCTGAATTTTTGGTTTAGGGGTGAAACAAACCGGTCGTAGCAAGGCCTGCCCCAGCGGCAGAAGATTTGAGCCGCTTTTGTCAGATTGAGGAACCACTTGTGAGGCATCAAAATGTTCCTGCTCAGATTGTTTGCAATAAGACTGGAACTCCTGGGAATGTACATTGCTATGAGAAAGCGGTTGGAAGTCATCACCCAATGCCAAATGGTCATGGCTTCTCGACACAGGGGATAAGACCTGCTTCCGCCTTGTTTGTTGATGTACCAGATGACTGACATTTTGTCCGATTGAATTGCAATGGCCCTGGAAGGGAGGGATGTCTCAAACGCTTGCAACGCCAAGAGAACTGCCCTCAATTCCAGGACATTTATGTGCAAACTGGCCTCCATGTGGGACCTGGTGCCTTGGACAGCATTTCCCTGGAAATCCCCCCACAACAGGGAAGCATTCATGGTCACTGCGGCCCTGAGCTGGAGGAAACAGAACAGTCAACACCAAAGATTTGTTTCTGGCTTCATCCACCATAGCATTTCTTTCTTGCAAAGGTTTGTAAGGCGTATCATCTGGTCGAGTGGTTGGGTTAAGACTGACCATTGTGATGAAAGGAGTCACTGTAATAGTCTCATGTGCAACCTTGCCAGTGGCACTAAGGTAATGTTTGCTGCCACACAGCCCAATAGTTGTAGAACAAGGTGTGCTGGTACAAAAGTCTGCAGAAGGAGGAATTGAATCTAGTTTCTTATTTTTTTAAAGCCTGTGAGGGGGAGGGGAAGCTTGACTGGACACTGTGTGGAAGATCACTCCAATGAACTGCAGTGCTCTTGTTGGACACGTGTGATTTGTCCATGTTGATCATGATACCTAGGTGAAGAGCAAGGTCTTGAGTGTAAGAGACTGAGGATGAGAAGGTTCCTGATCGTGGCAGTAAGGAGCCAATCGTCTAGATATGGAAACACCTGGAATCCTTGTAGGCAGAGATGAGCTTCTACGACTGCCATACATTTGGTGAACACTCTGGGGGCTGTTGAGAGACCAAAGGGCAGTACTCTGAACTGGTAGTGATTGGTTCCCAGCCGGAAGTGGAGAAATCTCCAGGAGCATTTATCCATCTTTATGTGGTAATACGCATCCTGGAGGTCTATAGAACACATCCAGTTGTCCTTCTCCAGAAAGGGGAGAATGGACTGCAGTGTGACCATCCGGAATTTTTGAGGTTTGATGAATTTGTTTAGTAAGCAGAGATCCAGGATTGGTCTCCAGTCCCCTGTCTTTTGGCACTAAAAAGAACCTCGAGTAAAACCCGGATCCTCTTTGGTCTGGTGGGCCTGGTTGGATGACTCTTTCTTAGCAGACTTTCGATTTCTAAGGCTACAGTCTCCCTCATACTGGGTGGGACATTGAGGATTAGTTTTATGGGTCTGGGAATAAGGTCGAATGGGATATGACAGCCTCTGGATATTATTTTCTGCACCCATGCATCCTTTGTTATGAGTTGCCAGGCCTGTAGGTGCAGAGAAAATCGACCCCTGACTGCTTCCAGAGGAAAGCAATCGGGCCGCTGCTCAGAAGCACTGGAAGGGTCGGCCAGAGAAGGAATCCCTAGCGCCCTGGTTGTGTGGACCCCCTCTGCCCCAAAAGGGGCATCTTCCAGATGAGTTGCCCCCTCTCTGCCCTGGGGGAATTGCTCATCACGAGTGTCACAAAAAGATCCTTGGGACTTCATGAACCACAACCCCGCACTGATTCCTGGCGTAGGATCTCTGGGGGGGTGGAAAAACGTATGCCCACAGCAGACAAGGTCTTTCCGTCCTTCTCACTACATGATAGTATGTCTCTTACTTTGGGACCAAAAAGAGAAGATTCGTCAACAGGCACATTGACAAAGGAAGATTTAAAAGGGTCTGCGAAGTCGCACAAAAGCATCCAAGCATGCTGTCTCATGACAATGCCCGATGTGGCTGCTCGCGCTGCCCTGTCGGTAGTGTGAGAAATCAAGCGCATTGAGGAGTTTGAGATGGATTCCAAGGTAGCTAGCTGAGAGGCAACTGTATCACGCACCTCCTCAGGCAGTACCACTGCCAAAGAGGCAAACATTTTTGAAATTAGGTCTCTTTGGAGGCAAGTAACGTGTGCCAGGTAATTCAGTGACCGGATGGCAAAGGTCACTGAAGAGTAGGACCGCTTCCCCAGTCTGTCCATAGCCTGAGACTCCCTGTTCAGGGGATGAACAGTGGAACTATCTTCTGCCAGTTCCCTCTTGGTGGCCACCACCACGTCCATGGAATCAACTGCCAGCTGTTTGGACCAGTTGGACTGGTCTTCTAGAGTGAACAAAATTTTATCTGGCCTCTGGGGGACAGGTTTTATGTTGTCTGGGGCCTTCCAGGCATGCTGCACAATAAGTCTAATGAGCTCATCCACAGGTGGGGGTCACCCGGGAAGTAGATGGTTGAGCACGGAAATCCTGCAAGCGCATGGATTCCTCCGAAGAAGGGTTGGAGGGCTTCCAGTCTCCCCTCTGCTTGAGAATCTCAAGAATGTCTCCAAATGAGATGTCTTCCGGAGAAGACTGTGAGGACCCTTCCCCCTCATCGTAATCGGTATCTTCAGTGATGGATTCCTCAAAGGAATCAAGATGCTTCCTCTTGCAAAGTTTCTTCCGGGGTGGCTTCCCAGTGGGGTCTTCTGAGGAGGACTCCGGAGAAAGTGTTCCCTTCAAGGGAAGGTCTTGCGACTCCTGTGCTCAAGATCCCAGAGTAGGAGGTACAGACAGCTGCATGCTAGACGGGGGTTCTGATGCCAGTACTGCCAACTGTGAGCCTGTTGAAGCAAGAACACTCTCCATCACCTGGAAAGCAGGCCCGCCCAAGGCGGGATGGGAGCCCGGAACCAAGACGGAAGACCTTGGAATCGGGGTCACACCCTGCCCCAAGGAGCCTGCCTTCAGGTAAGAAGCTCCGAGAGGACCGGTAGCTGCCGAAGAGCCATGGCCATAGACGGCGCCATAGAAAAATCAGCGCCAAACTAGGTGCCATGGTGCCAACAGCCCAATCATTACTTTGACAGTGCGGCAGTTCCAAAGGAGCCATGGCACCAAGAGTAATCGGTGCCGACAGGGAAGCCTCCGCTGTCGGAGCAGAGACAGAATGCACCGGGATGGCTATCTGTACCGAAGTCTCCGAGACCTGGGAGGAGGTCGGAGGAGGATAGACAGGTGAATATGCTGTGAGAGCTTCCGTTCCAAGAGGGAGGGAAGGCCTAGTCAGGGTGGGTAATCCTCTAGCTGCCAAAAGCTGGTCCACAACCCTCACTACATTTTGTTCCGAAAGACTCTTGGTGGATTTGAAGGATGCTGCTGATGGAGAATCTGGTCTTTCAAGAAATGACTAAGAGGGAGAATACCTGGTTCTGGGAAGTTGCTCGACCTTCTGAACTGAAGGTGTCATTATCAGTGGAGCTGTGTAAGACATCGGCACCGTGGCTGGGGATGGTGCTGATGCAGGTACAGTGGTCGGAGCCTGTGTCATAAACAAGGTCAGCACTGAGGGGGATGGTGCCAAAACTGGTACAGTGGTTGGAGTCTGACTCAGAATTAAGGATGGCACTGAGGAAGAAGACAGGGAACCTGGTGCCAAAGCGGTCTGTACAGACGGTGTGGGAGAAGCCCAGTGTCGACTCTGTTCCGAGGAGGACGGGGATGTTGGAACAGAAAGACTCCGTTTTTCCTTATGCTTTTTCACATCCTTGTGCTTAGGAGGTGGTGAGACCTCTGCCCCAGAAAGAGCCTTCGCAAAGGATGATTTCAGCATACCCTTTAGAATGAGCTTGTTCTTGCGTTCAGCCAATGTACGGTTGCTGAAGCTAGAACAAATGTCACAAGAAACGTTAATGTGGTCAACGCCCAAACAAACACACCGGGCATGACCGTCAGAGTTGGGCATCTTACGCCCGCACTTATCACATTGCTTGAACCCAAGCTTAGCCTTATCCAACATTATAACACACTAGCATTACCACATAATAAAACTATATGTACCAAACAAGAAGATAAAGGGATAGTGAAAAAACTCTCTCTCTCTCTTTTTTTTTTTTACAGATCTAGGAAAGGAGTACCAACAATGGTACTAAGAAATACCAAAAAGGTAAGAGAAGGGCCTACTAGGTAGGGAAGAGGGAGTAGTACCAACGATGGTATGAAAGAATTACCAAGGTAGTGGGTAGGGTTTAGTCAGGAAATACAGAAAATAGAAACAAGAAATAACCTTAGACGAGAAACTGGCTAATAAGACACTAAAACTAGAAATAACCACTAAAAAGCTACACTTAGCTTGAGAGAAGGTTTGTCACGTTTGATGAGGAAGCAGCAAATGAGATCTGAAGAGACTACGAGAGGGGCATTGTGGGTAGGTCTTAGCCGAGAGTTTTTGGCTGGCGCGAGCTTGGTACAGGCCGTGTCGGTTCCAAGGACGGAACCGAAGTCCTATCAGTAAGGAAAGAATTTTCGAAGACTTACAACATCAGATGTCCATGTTTCACGCTGCTCCATACTGTAAAGGTCTGTTACACACTAATTAAGAATTTTATTAGCAGCTAAACATGGTAAATAACACTGAATCATATGAAATTATCGAAGAAAAGAGGCTTTGCCTATTTGGACTTCTCTGGTAGTGAAAACACAAAGAAATTATAGAAAACATTTTAACTATGTCAAGAGATTCCTATGTTTCGCTTTATGACATTAACATTGTACACAATTAAGCATTTCAGTAACTACAGTAATTACT
Organism: Protopterus annectens; assembly: GCF_019279795.1. Classification (NCBI taxonomy): domain Eukaryota; kingdom Metazoa; phylum Chordata; order Ceratodontiformes; family Protopteridae; genus Protopterus; species Protopterus annectens. Next base: position 1,597,140,086 of record NC_056739.1, read on the forward strand.
TTTAGGTTTGTAGTTAACTAATTATCATTGTATACAAAGGGCTTACAGTATTTCTGACACAAATACAGGATTAATTGGCAAACTGCCATAGTCAGAACAGTCAGTGTAACATTAAACCACTGTCAATCAATTGTGACCACCCACTGCCAGCGCAAACTGTGGACGGTAAGTTTCAGTCTTGTATACTGTTATACTGCATCCCCATCCAGACCACTTGAGGGTATAGAAAATTACAAAATAGCATTAGACTAGCTCAATATATGACAAATAAGCATTTTTAGTCGCTTGATGGAGTTTTCATTTAAAGCACAAAATACGATAGATAGCAACGTGGGATGGGAGTCTGTTTTCCAGTTCTTTCTTAATTTTTCTGTATAAATATCCACTATTCGCATGTGTACTTTCTATTATTGCTTGGGAAGCCAATGGTCATTTCTACTAACATTTTTTTTCTAATGCATGATAAATAACAGTTCAGTTTTTAAACATATTTGGTGTAGTTTTGTGGGAGTGAGTGTTGACAGCATTTCTTCCGTGATTTTTATTCGTTCTGCATTTTTGCATATGACATAATACAATATAATTAGCAAATTCTAAAAGACACGGTCTCAGTGTAACTGACTTACTTTGGTGTAAGCCTGCTTTATAGGCAGGTCTTACACCTCAGTAAGTTATTTGCACTGAAAGCAGGTCTTTTGGATTATGTCCCAATGCATATGTGTGCACTTTATATAACTGGCAGGGAATGCTACTGCTGTGCATTTCTGTTGATTTTAAAACATGCAGATAGTGAACATCCAAGCAGAGGACATATTTTATAGAATGAATATTGTACAACTACTGACTGACTTGACAAAGTCTTTTGACTGACTTTTACGTATAACAAGACAGCTTTGTGATAAAATGTTGGGCCTTTTATTGTAGCTTTCCTTTTAAATATCTAACAAATCTATGCCTCCTTTAGAAGCATTCTGGTTTAGTACAGTACGTGGTATGTTGTTTTGTATGGGAGACAGAAAGTCCTTTTTCTGACTTCTAGGGAAGGCTCAGAGAATCTTCCGTGATTTGAAGGAGACTTATTGCATGTAACAGTGCAACAGTCTACATATATTTGAGTAATCTGAATTCAGTTATGTATGTCTTATACTGTCTGTAGTTACACAAGGAAGATCACTCTATTTTAAGCAGTTAAACATGTAAGTGGCCTAACACTAAAAGACATAGGAGTCACACTCATGAGACAGGAGCAGGAACAGAGTTTCCGGGACACTGGATGGTTTGCCACATAGCCCTATGTCTACAGATCCATTTCATCTAAGGATGACCTGGAGTACAACATCCAACTGGCAATTTATTAGTTAAGAGATACAGTATATAATATATCAGAAAAAAATGAACAAAACAGTATTTTAAATCTGATTATATACCAAAAAAGGAAAATTCTTAAATATGTTACAATAAAAGGCACCCCAATCATTATACCACAGTAATTTTATTATGAGGAATGTTTCAGGTAAAATAGAATCTAAAACCACTGGGACTCTTTTGTACAGTTATTATATCTCCTTAAAGCTATTCAGCTCTGAGGATTCTACAAATAAAATAATCCAGTAAAAATGAATACCTTTTTGTCTCTATAGAACATCAATAATGAAAGGATGCAAATGAAACAAGGGTATTGTGCTTAGCTGGTGGTACTGCTCATTGAAATTAATTCAGACTGACATGTGGAAATTCATTTATCATTTATAATTCATAATTAAAGATCATTATTTAATCATGGTGGCAGAGAAAAAAATCCACTGGGATAATTTTATGCCACTTATCTGCTCAAAGTACATAAATTAATTTTATTATTAAATTTAAAGGAGAGTTATTAGCATGATATTGTAAAGCCCGCAATTCCTGTACATGCTTTGCATGTTAAGACCTTATAACAAGTCACATAGATAACATGCTATGTATTAAGTAATATTTGCAGTACAGAAAAGAGATACAAATACGTTTCTACGGTAATGACAGCCAAAGTGAAGCTTTATGATAAAAAAGTGTTAAATTACTGCTTGTAATTACCAGTTACTATCTTTGTACGAAGGGATAATTTTGTAGGGCTTTTGTCCAGCTTTTCTTTCCGGATCCCCTCCTTACATAAGAACCACTAGGCACTGGCTAACCTTTCAACAAAATGTAATGAATAAAGTAAAACAAAAATAGATTTAAACATGTAGGACAAAGCATTGTTTTTTTTTTTTTTTTTTTTTTTGCTACAAGAATACCAAAAGGTGTCCAGCAACTCTAGTTTTGTCAGATGTTATATAAATTACTACTTTTGGTTACCTGAACAAGCTGTTGTTTGAGCTTCTGAATTTCTGAAATGTTCAATTCACTCAGAATGTCATTGACCAGGCTTGGTGCTGGCTGCAAAGAATCATTCTTTTTGGGCGTAGATACCTTAAGGTCGTTGGCAAGTTTGCTAAACATGTTCTGCTCATAGCTGTTCAGCATCTCATCATTGTTAGGTTCTGTGCTGTCATCACTAAACTTCAGCCCATCCAGTGAGAAATTCAGATGGCTGGTATATAAGGAGTCACTGATGTTCATGTAATGAGAAAGCTCCTTGCGCAAATTGTTCTTTTGCTCACGTTCAGTTTTTAATGTCTCCAAGGCCTCCTCCAGCTGCCGTTCCGCTATCTCCTTCAGCCGAATGGCATCTTCCAACTGGCTATTTAGAAACACAGTGTCTTCTTCAAGTCTTTTGATTTCATGCTTGAGGCCCTCAAATTCTACCTGTGCCAAAGAGACATGAAAAAAAAGTAATTAGCACGCTGGCTGAAAAACAAAAAAGTTTCCTGGAAAATACTAGAGGGGGTAAAATTCAAAGACAAAAGCTCACAATTACCTTAAAAGTGAGCAATGTGGGAACTACTAGGCATTTTCTTACATAACACTGAAAGGAGAAAACAATGAACAGTCTCACCTTGAGATATACTACAAAAAAATAAGTTATGTACTTACCATAAAGTTCCGTCTGTATTGCCCATTATGATTCTTCCTCAACCATCGGGTTCGGATCCGATCCTTGAATCTGACTCGACTGATACTACAGTTCATGGCTAACTAAAACTCTCGAGCTCCTCCCTACTCATAATGCACCAACCACTAACATATCTCAGATTTTGTTTGCTAGAAGACATAAACAGTAACTATCGGAATAATGTTCCTAACAAAGGAAACCAGTATCTGGGATGCCATACAAGAAACAGTGGTGTCTTAATAGTATCTCATTCTTCCAGAGGTCTAAGATGACAAAGGTTGGGGGTTAGCGGGCGGGAAGTTGAAGAAGAATGAAAATGGACAACACAGATGGGAACATTATGGTAAGTACATAACTTCTTTATCTGATTATGTCAATTTTCATTCATTCATTCCTCAACCATTGGGACAGAGTCCCCAACTACCTTACAGCCTGGGTGGACTCTAAGGAAGGATATTCCTAAGCATGGAGAAAACAACCAGGCTCTCTCACCACGAAATTATGTATGAGTCTGGTGTATCCGATACAGACTTGAAGCTCACAAAAATGTAGCAGCAAAGCAAGGAGTCAAAAGCAAAGAGTCAAAGGCAACAACTCCGTTAGTTCAATAGGCAGTATACACTCAGTATGTAGTGAGCAATGAAGTACAGCATAAAGTCACAAACTCACGAAATATGAATTCACTTTGTCAAAATAAGTAGCAGATAATCCAGTATATAAGGGCGTTAAAAGCTGGCTTTCGGTCACACCACCACCAAATCAGATAATTCATCAGACAATACATCTAAAATTCAAAGCAACTATTTATACAAATAGATCTAAAAAAATTTAAAACCATCAACTCAAGCAATTTTCTAATTAAAAGTTAATGCATGCTAGTTAAAGAAGTTTTCTTTGAGTGCTGCATTCCATTTAAAACCTAAGTTCTTCTTAGACACTAAGCACTAAAGATATGATTTTAGACTCTGTAAATTGGTACTGGTGGCGGTATTTTCGTGAACCATGAAAGTTTAACTAAAGTTAAATTAGAATAGCCACCTGATATATAAAATAGATTAGCACATTTAAAACACATTCAATTTCACAAACATGATGTAAAACATTGACATAGGTATAGAGCTTACTGTATTGTACTATATTACAGATGGCTCTATAACAATATGTTGCATAAATAAGTAAATAAATAGGTTGAATAAATTGAATAAATTAAATAATTTAATGAACAGTTGAGTAGATATAAATAAATAGATAGATAGATACCTATCTTATTCAAATGTAGACCCAATAATGATAGCACCAAAGAATCATTTTACTAATATTTGATGAGTTCATTCATAATTAAACTAGTATATTTGACTATTGATCAAGATCACAAATTATGATTGATCATGGTGTTATATGTTTAATAGTCAAATGGATAAATAAACAAATAAATATATGAATAAATAAATAAATAAGTAAATAAAGAAATAAATGTCTATTTACTGTGGTGTAAATCCCCTATTTATAAATTCAATAATTTATGTTTCGGTGATTATTGAAATTCACAATTTATTGTTAAATGCAATTATTAATCAAAATTATTGGTTTCAAATTCCATATCACTGAATTGGAAGATGACTGAACATTAAATATTAAATATTAGATAAATTGATTAAATTAAATATGAAATATAAATATTAAATATTAGATATATGAGTGTAAAAATGTGTAGAACACTAATAAAACATAATATATAAAAAATATATATATAAAAATATATATAAAAAATGTATAAATATGTTAAACCAGTGAATGAATAATAGTCAGTATGATGCTTAAAAAGTCAATAGTAAGATAGACACAATACAATCTATGGTACTGGATGGATGCATACATAAATGAGTACAATCATTAAAGTACTATTGTTTAGAAGATATTTTTAAGATTTGATATAACAAAAGTATATAATATTGTGCAAAAGAGCAATATACAATTAATAAACATATATATGTAAAGTATCTAGATTTCCAAACTGGTTTGATGGAAACTTGGTTATTAATGCCAGGAGGTATGTGTGCAGCCAATCTTAATATCCATTTTAACTCCTTATTGTTTAAAAGTATTGAATTATCATTATTAGTATTATTATATATTCCTAAGCATGGTTGAACCAAAAAACACTCTTCCCCTTGAGACCAGATCCAATTTGTACTGAGTACTAAAAGTACGAGGATTAGCCCAAGTAGAAGCTGCACAAATGTCATCCATTGAATGGTTGGATAACTATACTGATGAGGATGCCATAGATCTTGTAGCATGAGCTTTTAAAGGTATTTGTAAAGAAATGCCTAACTTATTATACACAAAGGCTATGCAGTCCGTAATCTATCTCACCAATGTCACTTTTGTTACAGATTTGCCCAATTTGTTATCTGTAAAGGATATAAACAATTGAACAGATTTTCTAATGTCTTTTGTTCTGTGTAAGCAGAAACGCAGCTGTCTATGAACGTCTAATAAATGTAACATGTATGTTTTAGAATTTTGGGAAGAAAACAGGCAAGTTAACAGACTGATAATGAATTCTGACACCACCCTAGGAAGGAAGGAATAGTTGGTTCTTAATGTCACCCTACCCTTATGGAAAATTAAGTAAGGCAGTTTAGAGGATAACACGAAGTTCTTAAATTCTCCTGGCAGAGGTAATAGCTACTAGTAATTATTTATTTTATTTATATTTGTTGACCGGAAGTGTCCGACTGGACGTAGGTCCATTTTCAGCAGAGGCCCGGGGAGAAAAGCTCCACAGTTCAAACAAACAGACAGTAGTTACATTGGATTACATAGCGATTAACAATTTTCATAGCAATTACTTACAACATATTTACAGTTGAAGAACATAGTACATCAGTAGACAACTAGAATCTATCTGTGAAGTACATAACAGACATTAACAAATGTTACAATAAGAAGTTCCTGCTGTATAATAAGTACTACTATGAGCATCTGAGCTTGCTATAATCAAGGTAGTTAGTGGAGTGGAAAGAAAAGTAGTGGTTGGATGGGGTGGGTAATATTAGAGTGGGAGTTGCAAGGACTTAGCCAGTATGTTTTTAGGTGTGCTTTTAGTAAAGGTTTGAAGTGGGTGCATGATGGTATGGAGGTAATTGTGGGTGGGAGGGAGTTCCATAATTTGGCTATGGTGCAAGAGAATAGTGCTTCACCAGCAGAGGTCTTGGCTTTAGTGATCTGCAAGTGATTTTTGTTGCTGGATCTTAGTGGTCTGGTGGCGTGATAGGGTTGGAGTAGATTCTGGAGGGATGGGACATTTAGTGGATGGTTTACGAGTTTGTGGGTGAGTGAGAGTTGATAGCACTGAAGGAGGTGAGGGAGTTCAAGCCAGCCCAGTTCATCAAGTGAGAGACAGTGGTGACTACGGTAGGATGCCCCTGTGGCGAATTTGGCGATTTTGTTGTAGCAGGTCTCTAGCTTGTTTAGATCGCATTGCCTTAGGTTGGTATATATTGGAGAGGCATAAAGTAGGGTGGAGATAAGGTGGGAATTTGCTATTGAAATCTTTGCTGCTTTGGTGAGAAGTTGCTTATTTCTGTATAACGCTCCTAGCTTTTTATGGACTTTGTATAACGCTCCTAGCTTTTTATGGACTTTTTTTATGGTCATGCATATGTGAATGTCAAATTTTAGTTTATTGTCCATTTCCACTCCTAGCAATTTGGTGTGTTCAGTTGGGTATATAGTGGTGTTGTCTTTTGCTGTGATGTTAAAGTGAGAATTGTTTTGAGTATGTTTAGTGGGTTGGAAGATGAGTAGTTTAGTTTTGTTTGGGTTGAGTATTAATTGGGCATCAGATAACCAAGTTTCAACAGAGGAAAAGGCTTCCTGTGTGACTTTTTGCAGTTTGGGAAGGGACTGGGCTGAGCAGATGATGGTCGAGTCATCTGCATATTGTATGAGTGTGCCATGTTTGGTGGCAGAGGCTAGATTATTGGTGAAAACAGAGAAGAGTAGGGGTCCAAGGATGGATCCTTGGGGAACCCCTATGGAGACAGGTAGCTGGGGAGATATGTCACTTTGCCATACAACGGATTGTTGGCGGTCAGACAGGTAACTCTGAAACCAGCCAGTGACTGATTGTGAGAAGGATAGGTTACTGAGGACGGAGATAAGTTGTTTGTGTGGGACCATGTAAAATGCTTTAGATAGGTCTAGGAAAGTAGCAGAGGAGAGATAGCCATTGTTTTTATGCTAAATGATAGTATTAGTAAAGGAGAGTAAGGCAGTGGTGGGTGCTATGGTTTGGTCGGAAACCATGCTGAGTATTGGAAAGGAGATTGTTAGTAAGGAGGTAGTCTGAGACCTGACAGTGTATTCATCTCTCTAGTATTTTGGAAAGTGGTGAGAGAATAGCTATGGGGCAGTCATTGGTTAGTTCTGTGGAGGGTCTGCCTTTGTGGAGGGGAATTATATGTGATACTTTCCACAGTGTGGGAAAGTACAGTTTTGTACCTACCATAAATGTAGATGTCCGATAGGTATGCATCTGCAGTCATAACATATGGGTTTGTCCTGCCTCAGGCAGCCCTTCGGTCGGCCGGATTCCAAAGTCTGGGTCTGGCCTCGGCTGATGTCGCACTTTCCCCGACGTCAGAGCGTCTGGGGTATAAAAGCATCAGCCGACACCATTTTCCTCAGTGTTTCTTGCCCCAGATGCCAGGTGCCCTCTAGGAAGGCTAAATTTGGAGAAATGCAATAAATTCCAAACATTTTCAAAAATATATACATATATATACAAACAAATACACCATAATAGATCCCCCAGCTAGCTAATAGAGGGGTAAGCACCCTAGGAATACCACAGAGGGGAAGGAAGGAGGGTAAACCTGACTGCAGATGCATACCTATCGGACATCTACATTTATGGTACTATGTCCTTCAAGGATGCATCTGCAGTCATAACATATGGGTAGAATACCATAGCCATTCTGGGGGTGGAGGCACTAAGAAAAGGATGGTGTAGTTAAGATACCCTGCAGGACTGCTGTAGCAAAACCTGCTCTGGATCTGGAGTATAAAGGTAAATTGTAATGCTTGGCACATGTATGCACGGAGCTCCATGTAGCAGCTTCTAAAATGTCCTTGGTAGCCACCCCTCTTAGGAAGGCTGTAGTGGTGGCTGTGGCTCTCGTGGAATGAGGCCTAATGTTTGCAGGAACCGTCTTTCCATGAAAGGAGTAACAAAATCGAATGCAATTTCCTATCCATTTTTAAATTGTCTGTTTGGAAATTGCTTTTCCTTGTGCCCCAGCAGCATATGCTACGAACAGTTGGTCAGTCTTTCTGTAACTTTTAGTTCTGTCCAAATAGTAGCGTAATTGTCTGTGTATATTCAGAGTGTGTAGAAGTTTTTCCCCTTTATTTTGTGGATTTGGGAAGAATGTAGGCAAGTGAATAGCTTGGTTCAAGGATACCCTAGATACCACCTTTGGCATAAAAGTAGGATTGGTTCTTAATGAAACTCTGTCCTGATGGAAAATAAGAAATGGCTGCACTGCCATTAAAGCTTGTAACTCAGATACTCTTCCTGCTGAAGTTATGGCCAGAAGGAATGCAGTTTTCCAAGACAGAAACTGTAGATCCACCGATGCTGCTGGTTCAAAGGGAGGAAGTGTTAGTTTCTCCAGCACAAAGTTGAGATCCCAAGTAGGTAAAGGAGGTTTCCTTGGAGGATTGATGTTTTTGATTCCTCTCAGAAATTGCCTGAGGAGAGGATGCGAGAAAATAGGTGGATCAAAATTGTATTCTGCTGAAATTGCTGAGGCATGTATCTTAATGGAAGAATAGGACAGGCTATTGTGGAACAATTCTGCTAAGTATTCCAGAATATGTGCCATGCTCACAACTGTCACATCTAAGCCTTTTGTTGTGTTCCAAATGAGAAATCTTTTCCATTTTGCTGAGTATGCCTTCCTTGTGGAAGGGTAAGCTTCCATAATAATGTCCTTTACTCTCTGTGATAAGCTATTCTGAGGAGGGGTTATGGTATTTTCCAGGCAGTTAGCTGCAATGTTTTCAAGTTGGGAT
>NC_056739.1:1597149703-1597197203 GCF_019279795.1 Protopterus annectens
AAATGTTTTTGTTGTGTATGTTGGCCTAATCCTTGGGTGTATTCAAGATGGCACCCAGGAATATTACGTTTTGTGAGGGCACTAGTTTTGATTTCTTTTCATAACTGTGTACCCTAGGCAACTTAGAAGGTGTTTGACAAATGCCAGATGCTTTAAAAGAATGTCCTTGCTTTCTGCTTGAATAAGGCAGTCGTCCAGGTATGGGTATATTTGAATTCCTCTTTGTCTGCAGTATGCAATTACTGGTGCCAGGCATTTTGTGAAGACCCTGGGCGTAGTAGATAAGCCAAAGGGCAGTGCAGAGAATTGATAATGCGTTGAACCTGCAATGAAGCGGAGATATCTTCTGCAATTTTGTCTGATAGGGGCACGCAGGTATGCCTCCTTGAGGTCCAACGTTACTAGCCAAGCATTCTTGCCCAGCATGGGAAGAAGCTGCTGTAGTGTTAGCATCTTGAATTTTGGTACTTGCAAATAGGTGTTCAGAATTGAAAGATCCAGAATGGGTCTCCATGCTTTGTCCTTTCTTGGGACTAGAAAGAGTCTTGAGTAAAATCCTTGTCCTTGCTTCTGTGTAGGTACCTGTTGAATGGCTCATGTCCATGAGAGCTGTAATTTGTTTTTGTGCCTCTGCCCATTGATTTGGTGGCAGGTTTGGCATTCCATTTATCCTTGGTAAGGTATGAATGTGGAATCTGTATCCCTGAGAGACAATGTTTAGGACCCATTTGTCTTTTGTGACGATGTGCCAGTTGGCTGCAAAAAATGCTAATTTTCCTCCCAAGGGAGCTGCCAGGAGGGATTTGCTTGGTAGTTTGAGGATTGAGTCATTGTATTTGTCTTCTGCTAGCTTGGGGCCTGTCTTCTCCTCCTTTCTGGGTAGCAGTACCCCATTGGCGAGGTTTGTAAGGGCCTTGTGACTGACCTCTGCCCCTTGGGCGGCTGTATTTGCCTCTCTGTGATCTGTCAGAAGCTGGAAAGGACCAGTTTTTCGTTGGCCAATTTCTGCTGAAACGAGGGTGTTGTACCTGCAAAAAATCCTTGACAGTCTGCATAGACTTTGCTTTATCCTCCATTTTCTTTAAAACCTCTTCTGCTTTGACACCAAATAATACATCCTGTAGTAAAGGTGCATCCAATAATTTTGCTTTAACATGATCAGGAAGGGTTTGTTCTTTTAACCAAGCATGTCTACGTATGACGGAGCCAGAAACAGCTGCTCTGCAGGAAGTATCCAATGAATCAAATCCACATTGTAAAGTATGTTTGCCCACCTGTTCAACTGCATGCAACAGATTCTGCATTTCCTTGAATTCAGACTGTTCAGTATGTGTGCTCATTTTTTGTTTTAATTGAGACATTAGGAATTGCTGATATTTCAGCATGTGAAACTGACAATTTAATGCTCTCATAGCCAGAGTTGCTGAGGTGTATATTTTCTTTCCCCATCTATCTAGGGCTCTGGAATCCCTTTCAGAGGGCACAGGATTTTTAGCCATAGAAGCTTTAGCTCCCTTAGGACCCTGGGAAATTGTTTCTGGGTCAGCCACAGGGCTTTTATAAAGGGATTTGTGCGAGTCAGGTACTCTGTAGTATCTGTCTGGTTTGGCTGGAGCAGGAGGTAGAGAGTCTGGATTTAGACTAGACTCCAAGTAAACATCATCCACAATATCTAAAACTGGAGGGATAGGAAGAGGTCTGTGATGGGGTAGTAAAAGGAACTCTCGGAGCCTTTTCTTAGAATCAGAGTAGTCCTGGCCTTCCCAGTGGAAATGTTCCCTCATGGTATGTAAAGTTTCCCCAAAGGAGTAGTCTTCAGGGGGAGATGCTGAGGGAATAGAGTCTTCAGCATCAGAGTCTTCATAAGGTGGAAAAGTGTAATCCTGTTCCTCAGAAGAATCTGAGGAAATTGAAACCTGGTCAGAGGAAGCATAATCCTCCTCTTGTCTTGGTCTTTTATCAGGAGGGGGATGGGAACCCCTGAATATGGTAATCAAATCTTCAGCCATCTTAAGCATCTGTTTCTTAGGCATGGGGCCTTGAACTGTAGACTGATGTACAGTCTTCTTTGGTTTTAAAGGAGTTTTAAGCTTAGCATAAGATTTAATGGTGAGTGTAGTCGGTCTGAAGACACCTTCTGCAACCGAAGGTGTTTCCACTGCACCGGGGTCTACTTCTGCTCTGGTGTCGGAAGGGCCTAATGAAGATAGCTGTGCCAGCCTAGTAGACTCCGCTTGAGAATCCGCAGCTGTCTGGGGTTCCAGTTCTGCGGTCGTCAGGGGCTGCGTAGGCGCTTCACTGAAAACCGGAGAACCGGCGACAGGCCCAGCAGAGGCCTTCGGAGTCTGGCCTGTCCCTAGGCTGCCTGTCCTTATCCTTGCGTTTTTTTATGCATGCCGGTCGTCGGCTGCTCCGACGGCATGATATAATTAAATTTCCTACCAAAGTAGTGTCGTTCGAAGTCAAAACGGCGTTTGATAGTTCATTTATTAAACCTAGCACAAAACCGACAACCTGTGACGTCATGGTCTGGGCCTAGGCAAGGAATACAATAGGAATGGAAGTCCTTATGAGGTATTTGCTTCCCACAAGAAATGCAATTGTTAACTTTTTCTGACATCAGACTGAGGCAAGAAAAGGTTCCCCAATGGAGTACTTAGCTTTATTGAAGACTTCGGACTAAAATTTGAATCGAAAATCTCAGGTGTCGGCTGATGGGCACTTGCGAACTGCTTCTGCTTCTGGCACCGCGCGGCAAGAAAGACTGAAGAAAATGGTGTCGGATGCCTCTTATATACCCCTGGCGCACTGACGTCAGGGAAGAAGCGACAGCAACCGACGCCGGACCAAGACTTTGGAATTCAGGCCAACTGCGGGACCGCCTGACGGCAGGATAACCCAAGTGTGATGACTGCAGCAGAGTAACATGATGAACATCTGCTTTAATCTGCACTCTATTTTTATTTCTTGCCCAATCCAGCCATTTACATTTAGTTTCAAATAGTTCCTTTTATAAATAGATTTTATTACTTACTTTACCCATAATATTTATATTGAATATTATCATAGGCTTTACTTATATCCCCTATCATAACCTTTGCTTCTACATTTTTATTTATGATATCATCAATTACTTCTCTTATTATCCACAACAACTCTTGACTTCCTTTTCCTTTTCTTCCGAATTCATTTGGTCATACATTCTATCCATTTTTTGTAACCCTTTTGTTATTATTTACATACAAATGTTATAATCTGTATTTTTCAATGTTACAGGTCTCCAATTTTTTATCTCCTCTTTTATTTCCTTTTTTAAATATAAATTTTATAACTCCTGTACATTTCTCTTTCTCTTTAACTCCAGTTTCTAATCGTTCATTAATAACATCTATAAAAATTATTTTTGCCACTCCGTCATTTCTTTATACATACCATATTCAGTTTCATCCAGTACTGTTGCAAAATTCATATTATCTTTTAGAATTTCATTCAATTCTTTCAGTTATTCTTCTTTCTAAATACTCATTACCTTAATTTTTTGCCTTTATAAATTTGTTCCGTTTTCTTCTCTTTTAACAAATAATTCCAATACATATTCTTTAATTATTTTGTATATTCCATCTTGCTGTCTTATTTGCATACATTCCTTATTCTTTCATTCTCTTATTTCACCTTCTTTTATTTTACTCAAATATGGGGCTACCTCTTCTTTCTTTCCTTCCAAACGATATTTTTATTTATATAACAAGTTAATTTTTATTCGATTAATTTTATATATTTCTCTTTTTCATAAAATGATCTTTTTCTTCTCTAATAAGTCTCTGAATGTTCGACTTAATATCTTATATCTCTCTTTGTTTTCTTCTTTTCTTCCTTATACATTCTAAAACATTTTATATTTCTCTTTAAAATTAAGCCAACAGTCCTATCCTCATAAAACTCTCTCAAATTCATATAATTTTTCCATAATTCCATAAGTTTTTTCTTCTAAATCTTATTCCTTTTCACTAATTCTCTTTATTCATTTTCCTATGCTTATATATTCTTTATTTTCCTACCAGATGTTAATAAATAATCAATTTCTGTTCTAATTTCTTTAACAATTTTAACATCATAACTGCTCATTTTTTTCTTAAAATTACAATTAAAGTAACCCACGGCTATGTTGTTGTGTCTTTCAGCTTATCCCGGTTAGGGGTCGCCACAGCAGAACTCCAGTCCGCTAATGTTTGATAGTGGATTTTTACATGCCGAGTTAAAAGCCCTGACGCACAACCTTCAACGAAGGCACGCCCATTCACGCATGCCTCCACTCAGAAGACGCTCTAGCTGAGAATCAAACGGGACAACGTCTTGCTGTGAGGCGACAACGCTACCACATCACTACTGCGGATACTTAAAAGTAACCCACGGCTATAACATCCATATTTACACAAACATATTCAAGAATATTTTAAACAATATTTCTCTCTCCCTTTTTTGTTACATTTGCATATAAAGCTATAATTCGATGCACATATTTCCCCATCTCAAGTCTATTACTGTAATTTGTCCTAGTTCCACTATGGTTACAACTAACATTTTAATCCTTTCTTGATATAATATACATGTACCAGAGTCCATTTCTTTCTCCTTGTTCCAAACTACCACAGCATTCCAAAGTTTTTCAGTTTGTGTTCTTTATTCCTCTGTTAATCTGATATCTTCTAAAACAATGTGCATCTACTGCCGCACACCATTGTAATACACCTCCTCTTAAGATTGTTCATGCTGTTGACATTTAAAGCTAATATTTTCAGCTTTTAAGAACAGTTAGTATAATAAAATGTTTACCCCTTTCCTTTCTTATTTTCTCTAAGCATTATATTTTTGAATTTTCTTTTTCTTTCTTTAACTCTTTTTCCCTATCTAATTCTTTTTATCGCTTACTGTACGCCAGTCAGCTTCTTCCCTCACTTGTCTGCTCTGTTTCTTTTACCTTATTACTTTCTTCAACTTCATGTACAACCTCTTTATCAGTCACATCTTTTGTACATTTTCTTGTATGACACATTCTTCTATCTCTTTCTCCTGTACAGTTTCATTTTCATTTTCTTGCACACTCATTTCACATTCTAGCCACGAATGACCAGTATTGCCACATTTTTTGCACTTCAAATCACATTGTTTTGCATTATGCCTTGTTTCACCACATAAATAACATCTTTTTTATCACCTACTCTCCTATAACCTAGCTCGTCTTTGGAACTCACTACCACCATCCATTCGCATCACCTCTAACCATTATATGTTCAAAAAAATCTCTTCACGTACATCTAGTGTCCCAGTGGGAATGCTCTTGCTCCCACCTCTCATAACTAATAATGGCAATTTTCATCTTCCTTCTCTCCCATGTTTACTCCAGAAATTCTTCCTTATTTCCCATAACTCACATTATTATTCCCATGGTATCTGCAAAGAATGTACTTGACTGCACCTATTAAGTTTATGCTTCTTACGTAATAACTACTCTGAATCACTACTACTCTGCAATATTACTTTTCATAGCCTATAACACCTCCAAGTTTGTATAATTATCATTAGTAATTTACTGTATGTACCTAGTCTGTATTGTTTTAAATGTTTCCTGTACTTTTGAAATTAATTGCTTGTATCTTTTACATTTGTATAATTATCATTAGTAATCTACTGTATGTACCTAGTCTGTTCTTTTCTCCCCAGGACTCCATTGAAAACAGGTTCATTTTGGCCCAATGGACTATCCTGGTAAACCAACTGCAAATAAATAAATAAATAAATAAACATTCATTGATTAAATGATCATTAATTCCATAAAAAATAAGTCTTTGGTTGACCAAAAACAGTAAGTTATGTACTCCCCATAACGTTAGATGTATGTAAGTCCATCTTGCCTCACATTCTTCACCTGTTGGTTCGGAGCCGAATATCGGCTCTGACTCGGCCTATTTACTAGCTCGAAAGTCTTTGATTGGCTGGGCTAAGATGGTATCCCACAATACACTGCTCCACATCCCTAGATCTAGTTTGCTGCCAACAGAAGTATAGTATACAGCACCCAAACACACACAAACCCTTAACAACGAGGTCCAACAAATTATCCAAAGGGACTCTGCAATACGAGAAGGACATGGTGTTCCTCCAAATCCTTCAGGCCCGGGGGACGGTGGGAGGGTAATGAAGAATGTGAAGCGAGATGGACTACATACATCTAACGTTATGGTGAGTACATAACTTACTGATGTTATGTAGTCCTATCTCGCTTACATTCTTCACCTGTGGGCAGGGTCCCTAGCATCTACATCCTGGGTGGCTCAATGGAAAATACTCCTGAGCATTGTGGAGCCAAAAGATGATCTGCCCCTGGACACCACATCCAATTTGTAATGGGAGACAAACGTGTGAGGAGAAGACCACCTTGCAGCTGCACATATATCATCCATCGATAACCTAGCCTGAAAGGCTGTGGAAGTGGAAACCGCTCTTGTAGAATGTGCTCTGACTGGAAAGGGCAGACTCTTTCCCCCTGCCTGATAAATAAAGGAGACACAACCAGCTATCCACCTACAGATGGTGACCTTGGAAACCACAGACCCCAAGCGATTCTCTGAAAACTAAACGAAGAGCTGGTCTGACTTCCGCCAATCTTTTGTCCTATGTAGATAAAAGCGCAGTTGTCTATGAACATCCAACAGATGAAACTGGTACTCTGCCTTGTTGGAAAAATTGGGGAAGAAGACCGGCAGTTCAATGGACTGATTAATATTAGATAAGGAAGCCACCTTGGGAAGAAAGGACGGATTTGGTCTCAGAGAGATCTATCTTTACGGAATATCAAATATGGGGGCTTGACTGATGGGGCCTGGATTTATGAGACTCGTCTAGCTGAAGTGATAGCTATCAAAAAGGCAGATTTCCATGTAAGAAATTTTAAGTCGCAGGAGGCTGCAGGTTCGATGGGTGGGAGAGTGAGAGCCTGCAGAACGAAATTGAGGTCCCAGGGCATAACAGGTTGAGATACAGGGGGACGAAGCAGAAGAGTGCCTTTCAGGAATGCTTTACACAGTCTGTGTGCCATTAAGCTAGGTTCATAAGCTACATGAAAATTTGAAATAGCTGCCAGCTGAACTTTGATGGTGGCTGAGGCAGACCCTTGGTAGAACAAAGCAGACAAATTCCAAAACAGAATCGATGGGGGCTGTGTAGGGGTCAATACCTTTGGACTGGGCCCATATAGAGAACCTTTTCCACTTTCTAGAGTAGATCTTCCTAGTGGACGGTTTATGAGAGGACGAAAGAATATGGACCACGTCTGGAGAAAAATCATGACATCTGACTACGGATGGAAGTGGAGTAGCCAGGCAGTCAGCTGCAGGGTCCCCAGGGAGGGGTGGAACTGTCCCGACATATGTGTCAGCAAGTCCGGACGAGGGTCCAGAATCCAGTGGGTATCCACAATATAAGGTTGAAGGAAGGGGAACCATACTTGACGAGGCCAGTGTGGCACGATCAGAATCAACCTGCTTCCCAAGGATAGCACTTTCTGAATCACCCTTGAGATAAAGGGAAACGGAGGGAAAGCATAAAGTAGACTAGAGGGCCAATTGTGCGCAAAAGCGTCCCTTGGAGATTCCCTCGGTGGGGGGGATCAGCGAGAAGTAGCTGCTGCATTTCGCATTAAGGGGACTGGCAAACAGATTGCAGCAAGGCTGACCCTATCTGCTGAATATGCTTTCTGCCACTCGGCGGTTCAGGGACCACTCGTAGGGCATGAGGATCGCTCTGCTTAGCCTGTCTGCAATCCCATTGGTTTTCCCCGGGATGTGCGTTGCCACCAAGGACCATTGGGAAGCCATTGCCCAATTCCACACTCTCATGGCCTCCCTGCACAGAGGGTAAGATCGGGTTCCTCCTTGCTTGTTGAGATACCACACTACTGACATGTTGTCTGAGTGTATTGCAATAGTCCCTAGAAGGAGGACATCCTGAAGTGCCTGCAACACAAAAAGCACTGCCCTCATCTCCAGGACATTTATGTGCAAGTCTATCTCGTGCTCCTGCCACGTGCCTTGGAACATCCTGCCGAGATAATGCCCCCCCCCACCCTATCTGTGAGGCGTCCGTGGTCACTGTGGCTACCGGGATGGGTGGTACAAATGGTTTTCCTACATTTAAGTTGTTCGTGCATAGCCATCAACTGAGGTACTGCTTGCATTTGCCTGTGATTAAGATTGGGTGGGATAGCAGTAGTCTTTGAAAGGACCATTGGGCGAATAGGAGCCATTGCAGGATTCTCATATGTACCCTCGCTAACGGGACCATCATCATAGTAGACGCCATTGTCCCCAGTAATTGAAGAATTAGCCTTGCCTTCACACGTCTCAGAGGCATCATCGTACAAACCCCGTGATCCTCTCCAGTGGTAGGAATGTCCTCAATCGAATAGTGTCCAACTCTGCTCCTATAAATGAGACACTCTGTGAGGGTAGCACGGCAGATTTTTTTCAGTTTATTGTAATGCCTAACTGGTGACATAGATTGATGGTAGTATCTCTGTTTTGAAGAAGTAGATGCTTGGTGGGGGTGGAGAGGAGCATTTGTCCAGGTACGGAAACACCTGTAATCCTTGACGTCTCAAGTGAGCCGTCACCACTGCCATGCACTTGGTGAACACCCTGGGGGCTGTGGTGAGACCAAAGGGCAGGGCTCGAAACTGGAAATGCCTGGCTCCCAGCCGGAAGCGTAGATGACATCTGGATGCTCGGTCCATTTTGATGTGGTAGTAAGCATCCTTCAGGTCGATGGGAGCACATCCATACTTCTTTTTCCAACAATGGGAAAATCGACTGTAGCGTGACCATCCAGAATTTGGACTTGCGTACGTAATGATTGAGTTGGCTGAGATCCAAAATGGGTCTCAGGTCCCCCGTTCTTTTTCGGCACCAAAAAGAATCTTGAGTAAGTCCCTAATCCGATCTGGTCTGGGGGGACTGGTTGGATGACTCCTTTTTCTAGCAACTGAGAAACCTCTGATGCTGCTTGATCCCTTTGACTGGGTGGAACGTCTGGGATCCATTTGACAGGAGGGGGTGTGGAGTAGAATGGGATGATGTAACCTCCGGCGATTATCCCTAATACCCATCAGTCCTGGGTGATGTTGACCCAGTCTTCCGGATACCGGGAAATTCGACCCCCGACTGGATCCGGAGAAGCACAGTCGGGCACACCCTCAGGAATGAGAGTATGGGGGAACCACAAAAGGAATTGCGGTCCCCAGAATTGCGGGGGCCCCCTCTGCCTCTGGGATGACGTCTCCCTGAATACGACCCCCCTCCCCTGCCTCGGGAGAGGGTCTCACCTTGTGCAGCAGGAAAAGGCCTTTGTGATTTCTTGAACCACATCTTTCCCCCTCGCTAAGCCTTGGGATAAGGTCTCGACGGGAGGGAAAAATGGACTCCTACGGCAGACAAGGTCTTTCCCTCTTGCTCGCACCTGGTGAGGGTGACTTTCACTTTGGTCCCGAACAAGGAGGAACCATCAAAGGGGGCATCAGTGAAGGAAGACTTAAAGGCCTCCGCAAAGTGACACAGGCGTAGCCAGGCATGCCTCCTGAGGGCCACACCTGAGCTAGCCGCCCTACTTGCTCCCTCGGCTGCGTACGAAATAAGTTGCATGGATGAGTTAGCGATGGAGTTGAGGGTAGAGAGCTGAGCGTTGACATTCTGGGCCACCGCCTCAGGTACGTTACCCACTAGAGTATCTCCTAACTCTTAAGGAGATCTCTCTGGAGCTGCGTGAAATGAGACAAATAATTCAGCAACTGCAAGGTAAAGGTAGCTAAAGACAGGGTCCTAGACTCCTTGTTAGGAGGATGGACCGAAGAGGAAGACTCAGCAACTTCCTTCTGGGTGGCTGCCGCCACCACCATAGCATCTACCGGGACTCCCTTAGTTAGAAATTATTTTCCTTTGGGAGCATACAAAAATTTGTTGGGGCTTCGAGGAACAGGCTCCACAGAGTCAGGACTCTCCCACACCCTTCGACAAATAAGGTCAAGGAGCTCGTTGAAAGGTGGAGACACCCAGGAGGTGGAGGGCTGAGCGCCAAAAGCCTTAAGGAATACGGACTCCTCCTCGGAGGGGGGTTTGGAGGGCCAGTCTCCTCTTTGTTTCAGGATCTCCAGGATATCGGAGAACGAAACATCCTCAGAGGAAGACTTGGGGGACCCCCTCCGATTCCTCGAGGTCAGTAAAGGAAGTGAGGGACTCGTCCTGGGAGTCTATTGCTTCCTCTTGCACAATTTCTTTCTGGGGGGGGGGGGTTCCTCAGGCACAGGCTCTGAGGGCCCCTCAGAAAGAAGGGGACTGCTCGTGGGGGTATCCTTAGTCCCTGGCACTCTGCTGTCCAAGGATAGGTGGGCATTAGAAGCTCTCACCGGTGTTGTGGGGGAAGGTAGAACCGATCAGAGAGAAGTAGCTGACCTAGCCAGCGCGCACCGCATAGCCTCGAAGGCGGGACTTTCCGAATCGGAGGACCGACCGCCCTCCAAGGCTTGACCGGGACCAGTGTCCCCGCAGCCGAGGCAGCGAGTGGGAGGATCGGAACCCAAGGGTGTTCCGAGGCATCCCCCTCAGGCCCGACCGAGGAGACCAGAGTCTCGAACCCTGTGGATGGAACAGACAAGGTCGGAGCCGATGCGGGCACCGATAAACCCCGCAGGGGGATCGGAGCCGGTGCAGGAACGTCCCTCGGAGCGGAGCTTACCGGCTCCGACGACAAGGATGCGCTCAGAGGAGGAATAGCAGAAACAACCTTAGGAGCCAGTTACGGAGCCGACTGGGTAGGAGCCGAGAAAAGTTTGGCCAACATCGACGACTGTAGGAGCCTCTGCACCACCCTATCTACATCCAAATCGGAAAGCCTGGAGAACATGGAGGAGATGGATGGAGACCTAGACCTCCTATCTGGAGAACACTGCCTCAAACTTGGCGATCGGCTCTGAATTGGTTCCAGTACGATCGGAGTGGATGCAGACTCACTAGACACAGCTACCTCCTGCGGCCCCGATGACGGTGGAGCCGAGGAAGCAGACTCAACAATAGTGATTTTAGAAGGTGGCTCCGAAGCAATAGATGGAGCCGGAAACCTTTTCTTGGATTTTGAGGATTTAGACTTTGACTGGGAGCTGGGAGCCGAACCTAAATCCTCCTCAAAGGACGGTTTTAGCAGTGCCTTTAGGATTAATTTGTTTTTCCTCTCTTGGAGCACCCAAGGACTAAAGGCGTGGCAGAAACTGCACAACTCCTTCCTGGAGGTAGATGGCTCCAAGACAGTAAACACAGACAGAGTGTCCATCTGTGATGGACATCTTATAAGCACACTTCGTACACTTTTTAAAGCCCAAGGGCTTATGCTCTTTCTGCTCCTTAGACATTCTAAGGCCAACAACCGTAACAGCTGCTACTGACAAAAGGCGGGAAACTGCTAACACAGAGACTGAGAGTCAACACAAGTACAACAAATAACCAAGGCACAGGGGAGAACCTCTAACTAAAATGGTTCTCCACTTAAAAAACTACAATGCACCAAAACAACAGCCCGACAAACACCACAATGGAGGACTAGGTTCTCTAACTGAAACGGGCTTAGCCCGAGGGAAGTTAGGAATACCACAACACACAAAAACACTCAACTCACAAAACACTAACGCAGCAACAATAGCTATGCAAAAGCTCTATTTGGATAACAACAATCAGCAAAATTTTTCACAGGAAAAAGGTTTTAGCAATACTTGGCCACAGCCAAGTCGAGACCAAGTCCGAGCTCTACAAGTGGCAAACGAGATCTGGGGATGTGGAGCAGTGTATTGTGGGATACCATCTTAGCCCAGCCAATCAAAGACTTTCGAGCTAGTAAATAGGCAGAGTCGGAGCCAATATTTGGCTCCGAACCCACAGGTGAAGAATGTAGGCGAGATAGGACTACATAACATTCCCTATTACCATGAACATTAACAATACTAGGTACATGCATAATGTTATCATTTTCAGTGTCATTCCACATTCACATCCTCAAGTCCATAGTCCTCTTTCATCATATATTTTTGTAGTGGTCATTACTTCTTTACATATAGTTAACAAATGTTCCTTCAGTTTTTTTGCTTCAACTTCAATTCTAAACTGGATCATTACTCTTTTTTTGTTTGTCTGTAAAAAGCTTGCACCACATATTCTGACCATAGATAAATATTTTCTTTTGTTCACATGCATCCAGAAAAATTTCCATTGCCTGCCCAGACTCAAATATCAAGTCACAAAAAAGTCCGTTGATTAATTAAATACATGCTCTTTCCTTTTTTGCTTTGACACCCAGAGGTGTATAATATAGTACCAAACCTCACACCTGTCCAAACGTTCTGCTTTTTTACTGCTTCTTTTTTGTTTCTTTTATTTCTTCTTCTTTTTTCCTTCTCTAACAGTATATGCATAAGTTTTTGTCTCTGGAACTTTTTCTGGCACAGTCTCTTCTCCTTTTTCTTCTTCTATTTTTTCCATTATGTTGCTCCATGAAATTGCTGCTCCATTTTCTGGCTCACTTAGCTTTACCATTTCTTCCAAATAATCATCCTGTAACCCCCCCCGATTGGAGGGTTGTAATTATGAATTTTTCAGAGGTAACTGTCTCTCCCTTAAACAATCTCTTCTAAATGTTTTTTTTTCTGAATCCATCTCTGTTTCAGCTACAGTCGCCTTTTCCTCCAGTGTCACTATTTTTTCTGCACCCACATCATCAGAAAAAAAAAACTTCTGGTAGCAATACCATCTCAACTACATTTCCAGCAACTTTCACTCAAGTTTCAGCAAAAGCTGAATCAGCCATGTTTTCTCCCTTTTTCTCCTGGCTGCCTCCGTGCTCAAGACAGGAAACAGGAAGTAAGAATGTGTAGCACACGAATTTTTCCCCAACTACCAAGAGTAGCGGAAGTTCCCTGATGCCCTGGCCAAATTTCCACTAGTAATATAAATAACACCTTGGTTCTCACCTGAAAAGACACTACTAGCCTAATGGGACCAAACTGGTACATAAAGGATAAAAAATAAATACATAAAAATAAAACACACTGGGTGAAAGAAATGCTTTCACAGTAGAAAGTCAAGCACAATCTGCCATGTACTGCATGCCTGACTGAGTTCTAGTTTCACCTTGGTTTGCAGAGCACTGGATATGACACACAGATCAAAACGGAGTTCCAAGTCAATAATACTATGTGGACAGTTGTCACAAGATAGGCTATCTGCACGTCAAGAGACAGCACAGAGTTAAGGGGTAACACATTTTTTTTGCTTCATTAAGACAAAGATCTAATTCAAGCAGACAGTTTTCATAACTGGAGAAGCTAGTTTGAAATTTGGACATAATGTCAAAAATGCTCATCTCTGCACAGTGAATAAGCCTGGACAGCTCACACAGAGTACATGCTGCTAACAAATATGTGAAGGATATTGATCCAAGAATAGAGCTCTGAGGGAACCTTAACAGGAAATGGGAAGGGGATGAAATACCAACTCAGGAGTGCGTGTATGTACATGTGAGTGTGAGCGCTCCTGCCTGTATGTCAGTATGTGTGAGTACGTGTGGGCATACATAATATTTTTACCTAATTCTTTTTATCTGTTCTCTTCATAAAACTGTGGTTTTCTGGCAAATCATTGAGGATTAAAATCCCTAAATAATGACATGCATTTCAGCTCCAGACTTCATTTCATTCAGAAAATGCATACTAACAAAAATCCTGTTATTCTAGCAATTTTTTAATTTTAGAAGAGCAATATTTAAAGCCCGTCTCTGCTTCTGGCCCTTTGTCCCACCATTATTTTAGGTTTTAACGAGATTTTTTAAGAGGTTGACAGGTACTCACAGCTAATCAGGAAAAACAATTATTCATTTTATTGCAATATTCCCTTTTTCATTTAAAAGAAAAGCTGACAATGTAAAATTCAGCAAATGTTACTCAACAAATACATTCACTTATTTTATTTGCCTTTACTTACTGCAAAGCTCCGACTGGGTAATACCTATTTTCAGTGGAGGCCTGGGAAAAAAATAGAAGTTATGTTCTTACCATAACGTTCCATGTTAGTTGTCTTCTTCTCGCCTTCTTCTTGCTGGATGGGTTCGGAGCCGACCTCGGCTCCGACTCGGCCACTCTAAAAGCTCGAGAGTTGGTTCCACCGGCTCGAGGCTCCCCTTATATCCCACAATGCTAGGCGTGAGTTACCTCAGATCTCGTTTGTAAGCTAGGCCCAGCTTATAATAGTAGCAGAATAAATAGAAACAAAATCCACCTCTATAAACAAGGGTGAAGAGAAGGGTGACCTACATCCTGATCTAGGAAATATGCACAGCAGAGCATATACCTAAAGTAAAGAGGTGGTAGAAAGAGAGGTCACAATCAAACTCCTCTAGGTCTGTCCAGGCCAGGGGGAAGGAGGGTGGGACGCAAGAAGAAGGCGAGAAGAAGACAACTAACATGGAACGTTATGGTAAGAACATAACTTCTATATGTTAAGTTGTCTATCTCGCCTTCATTCTTGCTGGATGGGACCGCGTCCCTAGCACCTTGTCCTGGGTGGCCTAACGAAACAGACTCTTGAGAACAGTGGAACCAAAGTTAGCTCTATGCCTAGAAGCTAAATCCAACTTATAATGAGAAATGAAAGTGTGAGGAGTAGCCCAAGTAGCCGCTGCACAAATGGTGTCAATAGGTAGTCTGTCTTGGAAGGCTATAGAAGTAGCCAAAGCTCTGGTAGAATGGGCTTTAGGTTTGTTAGGCAGCTTTTGGTGTCTAATTTCATAAACAAGGGAAATCAGAGATGTTAGCCATCTAGATAATGATACCTTTGAAACTGAAAGTCCCTTTCTGCCTTCTGCATAAGAGACAAACAGCTGGTCAGATTTTCTGAATTGTTTGGTTCTATCCAAATAGTACCTTAACTGACTATGAACATCTAGCCAATGCAATTTTTGTTCAGACCTGTTAGAATATTCCGGAAAACACAGGAGATCAATGCTTTGATTTAGGTTAGACGAGGCTATCTTAGGTAAAAAGACGGGTTGGTTCAGAAGATACCCTGTCCTTATGGAACAACAGATAAGGAGGTCGACAGCTGAGTGCATGAAGTTCTGAAACTCTTCTAGCTGAAGTAATAGCTACCAGAAAGAGTGTCTTCCATGATAGCAATTTTAAAGAACAGGAGGCTGCAGGTTCGAAAGGGGAAAGAATCAAAGAACTAAGAACTAAATTTAGGTCCCAAGGAGGAGGAGGATTTCTTATAGGAGGTCTGAGTAGAAAAACTCCCTTCAAAAAGGCTTTGCAAAGCTTGTGGGACATGATAGCAGACTCTGAAATGCCCACATGAAAGTTAGAAATAGCTGCCAATTGAACTTTAAGAGTAGAAGGAGATGAACCTGCATGGAAGAGTTCAGCTAGAAAATCAAGAACCATTTGGATGGAAGCAGTGAAAGGATCTATGTCCTTTCCTTGAGCCCAATAGGCGAAACGTTTCCACTTACTCAAATAAATCTTCCGAGTGGAAGATTTATGGAAGCTATCAAAATATCTCGGACAGAGTGAGATATTTGAGGAAGCCTGGCTAAGGTTGGAATTGGAGGAACCAAGCAGTGAGGTTCAGAGAGGGAAGGAGCGATGAAACTGACCCGACTGATGGATCAAAAGATCTGGAACTAGGTCCAGATGCCAAGGTCGCTCCAACAGAAAATGATGTAGAAAGGGGAACCAAACCTGTCGAGGCCAGTAAGGAGCAATGAGGATCAACGAGGCCTTCTGAGCGATAGCTTTCTGTATCACTTGAGAGATTAGTGGGAAGGAGGAAATGCATACAGAAGTCCCCGGGGCCAAACTTGGACTAGAGCGCCTCTGCTGGGCTGGCCTGGTAAAGGGAATAGGGTGAAATAATCTCTGCACTTGCTGTTTTGGGGAGTAGCAAAAAGGTCGCAGCAAGGCTGACCCTACTTGAGAAAAATTTCACTCACAACAGAGTCTTTCAGAGACCACTCGTGTGGCATGAGGATAGCTCTGCTCAATTTGTCCGCGATTTGATTGGACTTCCCGGGGATGTGCGTTGCTATCAGAAACCGCTGAGAAGAAATCGCCCATTGCCACAGTCTGAGTGCTTCTCGACACAGGGGGTAGGACCTGGTTCCGCCTTGTTTGTTGATATACCACACTACAGACATATTGTCCGTCTGGATTGCTATCGTTCCCAAGGGAAGAGAGTCTTGAAGGTCTTGCAACGCTAAAAGCACTGCTCTCATCTCTAGAACATTTATGTGCAAGTGGCATTCGCCTGGTTGCCATGTGCCCTGGACAGTTCTGCCCTGATAATGCCCCCACCCGATCAGGAGGCGTCCGTTGTCAGAGTAGCAACCGGAGGGGAAGGGACAAAGGGTCTTCCCAATAAGAGCTGAGGGGAAGACATCCACCACAGAAGATGATTTCTGCATGTTTGCGTAATCATGATGGTGTGGGACATCGGAAGTTGCTGGTATGACCATTGCGTGAAGAGCATCCATTGAAGGATTCTCATGTGGAATCTGGCTAATGGAAGCAGAGGAATGGCAGCCGCCATAATCCCCAACACTTTCAGAACTAACCTGGCTTTGATTCTGTTGCTGCTGAAGAGGAGCGAGACCAGTTTGTGTATGTCTGTAATTCTCTGATCTGTTAGTCTGGCAGACATGTTGACTGTGTCTAGATTTGCGCCTATGAAGGTAATAGTACGACAAGGCGACAAAACAGACTTTTCGCAATTTATTGAAATGCCTAAATTTTGACAAATGCGAAAGGTGTAGTTCCTGGCCAACAGAAGAAGATGCTTGGTGGGAGCTGTGAGGAGCCAGTCGTCCAAATATGGAAACACCTGGAATCCTTGACGTCTCAGGTGAGAAGCTACCACTGCCATGCATTTGGTAAACACCCGGGGGGCAGTGGTGAGACCAAAGGGCAGGGCCCTGAATTGAAAATGACTGGTTCCCAGCCTGAAGCGGAGGAATCTTCTGGAGTGTCTGTTCATTTTTATGTGATAGTACGCATCCTGAAGGTCTATAGAGCACATCCAGTTTCCCTTTCCCAATAGGGGAAGGATGGACTGCAGCGTGACCATCCGAAATCTTGTTTTCTTGACTGATTTGTTCAAGATACTGAGATCCAAAATTGGTCTCCAGTCCCCTGTTTTCTTTGGAACTAAAAAGAACCTGGAGTAGATTCCGGATCCTTGCTGGTCTGCTGGAACTGGCTGAATTGCTCTTTTGCAAGCAGCCTTGAAATTTCCAAAGCTGCAAGATCCCTTTGAGTGGGTGGAACATCTGGAAGGGATTTTTTTGATTGGTTTGGAATGCAAACGAAGGGAATGGAATAGCCTTCGAAATGATGGACTGTACCCATTTGTCTTGAGTCAGGATAGCCAGGCTTCTGGGTACAGTAACCATCTTCCCGACTGCCTCAAGGTGGGCAGTCGGGCAACACCTCAGGGATGCTGAAAGGGCTTATCAGAGAAGGCTTCTCGATTGCCCTGGTTCTGCGGACCCCTGCCTCTAGGGCTTATCGCCTACCATTGTTGTTCCCCTCTGCCTCTGGCGGGAACCGACTCTGTCGCCAGGCTAAGTCCCTTGAGATTGCTTATGGAACCAGATTTTCCCACTTTTCTGGCCTTTGGGGTAAGGCCTAGAAGGAGTAGAAAACGGACTCGACGGCAGAAAGAGTCTTGCCATCCGTCTCGCACCTAGTCAAGGTTTCTTTCACTTGAGGACCAAAAGAGATGATCCATCAAACGGGAATTAGTGAAAGACGCTTTTAAAGGGGTCCGCAGTTGCATAGCCGCATCCAGGCATGCCTGCGTAAGGCTACACCTGTCCCTGTGGCCCTGCTCGCTCCATCAGCTGCATACCAAAGGAGGCGATGGAGGAGTTAGCTATGGAGTTCAGGGTAGCCAGCTGAGTGTTCATCTTGTCCTGAAAACCCGCAGCTGTAGGATCCTTCAACATGTCACTCGCTTCTTTGATCAAGTCTCTTTGAAGACGAGTAAAATGGCATAGGTAGTTCAGCTTAACGATTGCAAAGGTCGCTGATGAGAACATCCGCTTCCCGTACCTGTCCATAGACCTAGATTCCTTATTAGGTGGATGGACAGGCACTGAAGGATCAGCTAGTTCCTTCTTAGTGGCAGCAGCAACCACCATAGCATCCACAGAAACTCCCTTGGTCAAAAATTGTTTATCCGCTGGTGCCATGATAAATTTTGAGGGTCTCCTGGGAGTGGGGTCCACTGAGTCAGGAGCCGTCCATGCCTTTTTTGCTACCACCTGCATGAGGGGGTCAAGGGGAGACACCCAGGAGGTGGAAGGGCGAGAGCCAAACGCCTCAAGGTACACAGATTCATCCTCCGAAGGGTTGAGGGCTGGCCAATTTCCCCTCTGCTTAAGGATTTCTAGAATGTCTGCAAATGAGACATCTTCAGAAGGGGAACGGGGGGAACCCTCGGAATCCTCTAAATCCGTGTCAGAGGTGACGGACTCAGGTGAGTCTATGTGTTTCCTCTTACACTTTCTCTTCCGAGGGGGCTCTTCTGCCAATTCAGGAGAGGGCTCGGAAGAGGATGAGATCCCCACAGGGGATTCCTGAGGGGCTGGCTCTCTGCGGTCTGGGATGAGGGAGTGAGTCGACTTGACCTGAGGCACCGGAGAGGGAGGGGCGGACGGAGCCGACTGTGGAGTTGAACCAGGTTCCAACACACACCGCATGACCTCGAACGCACCCCTGTCAGGCAGAGCCAGAGGTCCCCGCCCGAAAGCTAAAACCTCTCGGCACCGACAGTGATGGCTCCGAGGCGATGTCGGAGCCGAACTCACTAGCGCAAGCCCGAGAGGAGAGCGGGTCGGACAAGGGTCCGATGCCACTCACCCCTCGGAGCCGACGAGGGAAGTCCGGCGCCGAGATTCTTCTAAGGAAGAAATCGAGCCGACGATGGAGCCGAAGACATTTGTATCGGCTCCGACGCTACCACAGTCTCAGTTCAACGCCTGCCCGAGCTCAACGGAGTCGGAGGAGGAACATAATGAGGGACAGGGTCAGGCATCGACTGATGAGTCGGGCTCTGAAGCATTTGGGCCAGTGCCTCGACTTAAGAAGTCGACTCACTACCCTCTGAAGGTCATGGTCCGAAAGCCTCGATGACCTAGAGGAGTGAGATCTATGGCTCCGCTCAGACAGCAGGGAGATGCTGGAGCCGAATGAACGGAGCCAAGGGACGGTGACCTGGACCTCTTTCTAGATGTCGGTTCCGAAGGTCTGGTCGGAACCGACACAGGAATTTCCAATACCTCTGCTCCAGCCGGAGCCGAGGAACCCACAGAAACTGCAGTCTGAGACTCATCGGCTCCAGCCGGAGCCGATGTAGACGGAGGTTTGAGCCTTAGGCCTCGGCTCAGAAGCTGGAGCCGAGGACCTAGAAGCCTTGGAGGGTTTTCCCGAAGAAACAGTAAGGGAACCCTCAGGCTTGAGTAAACCTCTCAAAATAAGTTTGTTTTTTCTTTCCTGCAGGACTCTGGGGCTGAAGCCGTGGCATACAGCAAGAGTCCTGCAGGTGTAAAGGTCCCAGGCAGTAGACAGAAGAAGTGTGACCGCCTGTCAGAGACATTTTCTGACAGCACGAGTCACACTTCTTGAAGCCTGAGACCTTTGAGTCTTTAGACATTATAGAAGGAAGTGTAACCACACACACACAGTCAGACACACTGATTACACCTATACAAGTTTAAACTCAAAAATAAAACTCACTATCAAAGTTTTAAATTCCTGAGAAAATCACACACACACCACTAGGGGATGGAAAAGGCCCAAAGGCCGAGGGAAGAACTTATAAGTTCTTGTGGAAAAGGGGATAAGAGAAGAGAAAAGGGACAAAATCCACTAAACTAAGGGAAACAACTGTTAAGAATTAAACTAAAGGGGTTTAAGTAGACTAAATTTTACTCTACAATAACTCACCAAGAAGCCGGTAGAAACCAAACACCTCGATCGCTGTAGCGGCAAACGAGATCTGAGGT
This sequence comes from Protopterus annectens, assembly GCF_019279795.1. NCBI lineage: Eukaryota > Metazoa > Chordata > Ceratodontiformes > Protopteridae > Protopterus > Protopterus annectens. The sequence continues at coordinate 1,597,169,846 of NC_056739.1, forward strand.
AACTCACGCCTAGCATTGTGGGATATAAGGGGAGCCTCGAGCCGGTGGAACCAACTCTCGAGCTTTTAGAGTGGCCGAGTCGGAGCCGAGGTCGGCTCTGAACCCATCCAGCAAGAATGAAGGCGAGATAGACAACTTAACATGCTCCATTTGCTTACATTGCATTATACCAAATTCCAGTTAAACACAGAGTGGTTACATTTCTATTTACATCTATATACAAACAGTAGTTACATGTATACATTCTAAGATTTTACAGAGATGGAAGTTAATAAAGAGAAAATCTATGTGCAATTTAGTGGACTGTTTAAGCAGCAGTTATGTATAAAAATTGGGAGACCTATCTGAGTTGTGAGATACAATAATTACATCTGATGTACAGTTAACAACAGTACTACTGGTATCTTGGTTGTTGTCAATCTGGGCATCCACGCCAAATGTACTTGCGTTGCTATTAACAATTATGTTAGAAGAGCGATTGTCTATTGTGCCTGATGGCACTTGCCTCTGAAGGACACAGTTGGTAGCGTCTGAATTAGGCGTATTGTTGTCCGAGTGGTATAGACAATGCATTAGCAGTGGTGTAATATGTCTCCATGTCTCCTGCAGCATAATTCAGTGGTAGCCCTGTTAGTCCGGCCAAAAGATATTACCCTTGAAATCAGTAATATCTCGTTGTAGTTTATTCTTTCTGTGAAGCCTTCTTCATACCGATAAACATGGTCTAAGGTAATATTGCTTTCATCCAGTAAAAGAATGGAGAAGCGTTCACAAAGTCACAGTTCATTAACTTTTAACCATGCCTCTTCAATAGTAGAAATCATTGAGAAGCTGCATATATTTCAAACTTACTGTTAGTTGCTGCCATCGACATAGCAGCTCAGATATGTTGTTCCAGTTGTCGGCATTTTCAGTGGCGTACCTAGGAACTACTCGCTCTGAATGCATACTTCAAAATGCATACGCTGGAGGCTCAATTTAATAAATCCATTTCTGTATCAAAACAGTCAATAATTCTTTGTTGAGCACGGTTTCTGGAGCATCACCAATATTGCCATTCTCATAGAGTGTAAGAGGATTGATCGTTCACGCGCAAACGCTGAGTAGATCTGAATGCAGTGGTTGTGTCATCAGATCTTCTGATGACGCATAGTAGTTAACGCCTTGTAGCTTTCAGCCATGTTCAAGAAAACAGTCAAAGATAAATGAATTAAAGCGGAATAAACAACTCCTTTGCAACACCACTTTGGAAAAGTAGGACCGTTAACTCTTTTCTTCTACTCTCAGATTTTCCAAAGTGGTGTTGCAAAGGAGTTGTTTATTCCGCTTTCGTTCCATTTAATTCATTTATCTGCATTGACTGTTTTTGCGGAAACATGGCTGAAAGCTTACAAGATGCGTTGGAACTACCGTACGTCATCAGAAGATCTGATGACACAACCACTGCGACTAGATCTACATCTCAGCGTTTCGCTGAGTGTCTGCGTGAACGTATCAATCCTCTTACACTCTATGAGGATAATGGCATTATTGGTGACGCTCCAGAAACCGTGCTCAACAAAGAAGAATTATTGACTGTTTTGGATACACTAGAAATGGATTTATTAAAATTGAAACGCCTCCAGTACCAGCGTATGCATTTTGAAGTATGCATTCAGAAACGAGTAGTTCCTAGGGGTCTACGCGTACTGAAAATGCCGACAACTGGAACAACATATCCTGAGCTGCTATGTCGATGGCAGCAACTAAACCTTGAAGTAAGTTTGAAATATATGCAGCTTCTCAATGATTTCTTTACACCTATTGAAGAGGCATTAAGGTTAAAAGTTAATGAACAACATGTGGGACTTTGTGAACGCTTCTCCGGTCTTTTACTGGATGAAAGCCTTAATATTACCTTAGACAATGTTTATCAGTATGAGAGAAGGCTTCTCTCACAGAAAAAGAATAAACTACAACGAGATATTACTGATTTCAAATTGGGTAATATCTTTACTTGGCCCAGGACTAACAGGGCTACCACTGAATTTAATGCTGCAGGAGACATGAGAGACATTACACCCACTACAGCTAATGCATTGTCTATACCCACTCGAGACAACAATACGTCTAATTCAGACGCTACCAACACTGTGTCCTTCAGAGGTAATAAAGTGCCATCAGGCACAATAGACAATCGCTCTTCTAACATAATTGTTAATAGCAACGCAAGTACATTTGGCGTGGATGCCCAGATTGACAACAACCAAGATACCAGTAGTACTGTTGTTAACTGTACATCATATGTATAAAAATTGTTTTGTTATTTCAATGACAGGCTGACAGTATGTATTTGGAGAGTATCGTCCAGTGAACACAAAGTCTTAACCTTGTGATGAGCATGTACAGGACCTGGATTGGTTAAGATGTTGTTTAAGCAGTGGTTTCAAATTATCGAGTTTGTCGGAGAGTTTTTTGTGTGGGGATACTATTCCAGAGTTTAGCAACATACTGGGAGTAGAGCAAGTCTCCTACAATATTATTTGACTTATTTGTAAGTAATATGAATTTGTGTGCTGTAGCTGGTTGTGAGTATGTTACGTAGTTGTGCAGTTCAAGCCAGTTTAACTGCTTTAAGCTATGACAATGCTAGGTCCTATGAAAGAGAGACTGGTGGCAAATTTTGCCATTTTATTGCAGCAGGAGGCATTTCTGTGCAAATTCATCCTATCAGGAAACCAGCTCTTTATTTATTGTGAACAACAACTTCAAATAAATACAATATGCCAGTGCATGGGAAGTGTTGCGGTTCAGACCACAAAGAAACAATATTTTGGAGTATTTAGTGCTGCGCAGGCACACATTTATCTGAGTAACTGTCAATAAATATTTTGTTACATCTCAAAGATCATTACTCATAATTCTTAGCTAGTAGAAGTAACTCACGTTTTTTTTTTTTGTTATATAAATGTATCTTTGCCTGTGTCTTAAATGATAACTCAATAAAGCTGTTTGCTACCACTGCAGGCTGGTAATTTGCCTTAGATGCAGGTGAGAGACTCTGCTATGGCCAAGCTGGTTCCTCAGACCACTATTATACCTTTCAACTTCCTAACACAAGAAATCTGGATAAAGCCTTAAATAATGGGGGGAAAGGACTCCAAAATAGGGACAGACTTAAATATTGTTCTTAGAAACTTAGAATGTTGTTAGAATAACATGTTTTGTGTTAGCTTGCTTTTTTCTGAAAGATATTTATTTATTAATATATTTATTCATTTACTGATATTTGATTTCTGGCAAAGTCTGACTGGGTAGAAACCCATTTTCAGCAAAGGCCCGAGAAGAAAAGCTCCAAATTATTACAAAACATTTTAAGAACAATAATTTTACAATCTACAAATATAAAACAAAACATCTGCAGTTTAAATAATTATAACAAATTACACATGCTATAAATACACTGGTTAAGAATCAATAGAAGTTATATGACAATCGTTTAATATTTTCAGAAATTTTAGACAGTTTGTAGAGAACTTAAAGGTAAGTTAGTCTAATACAAACAGGAATTGCAATATGAAGTGAGGGGAAAAACAGGCTTATGCTACATTTATAGAGAAAGTCAGGGAAGATAATGGAAGGAAGGAAGTAAAGAAGGGTGAGTAAGGAGATATAAGGAATGAAAAGATACTCGTTCACATTTAGGGATAGAGCTTATCCTGGTTTTGAACAAGAACAAAGCCAGATTTTTGCTAGGAAGTCTTTCAGAGAGGTTTTGAAAGAAAGGAGGGGGTACAGACCAGATGGATACAGGTAAGGTGTTCCAGACCTTGGCAGGCTTGTACAAGTACAGACAATGCCCAGCAGTTTTGCTAGGTTTGTAGACAGACAGGGGTTTTTGGTAACTGGATTGCACTGACTAACTAGGAACATAATTGTCTAAAATGTTTTTTACTGGTGGACAGGCGGTTGGAGGCTGGATAATTAGTTAATATTTTGTAATATTGTTACATTTAGTGGTGTTATTTGAAATTAGTATATAAAAGAAAACTGCATTTCAGTTTTATACAAGTTCAAAGTTTGATAGAAGTTTAAATGTTAATATAAATAAAACACTACTATTCTGGTTATATTTTGTGTTGTTTAATATTTTGCCTGTTCTTCAATTTGCGTTTTGAATGTTGGTATCCCACAATTTCACCGAGTGGGTGGGGTTACATAATTATGTATGCAATTTTTATGCTGATCAGTGTCCAGATTTTTGGCCAGTTGTACCTATTTTTCATGGGTCTTTGTCCAGATTTTTGATGATTCCGGACTGAGGTATGGTGCCAGCTGCTGATGTACACCATCCCTCACTGGCTCCACCAGCACCTGGGTCATTAGGTACTCTCAAGCCACCTAGGCTGCAGTCAGGGCTTTATCCCCCTGTGCTAAGAAACTGACCCTTATGGTCCTTCATACCACTTGTTTCCATCTTTCTGTTGTACTTATCATGCAGACAATGCATCCTTTCAAGCCAAAGTCTTATAAACAGACACTCAAACCAATATTCATTTTAATGAAAACGCAAACCATGAAAATCAAATTCTTCTTGCCAGAGTTTCCTGAAGACACAATGAATGCCTAACAAATGTTTTACATTCGGACTGTCTGTTAGCTCTTTAACAGATGTCAGTGCATTTCCTCTTCAGATTTGCTAAATGCTGGAAAATCATTCAGTTCAAAACAGCATGTACTATAATGTTGAGCACATCTGTACTCTGCATTGCTATATGAGGCAACAAAGTCATGCTTAGGTCATATCGCATTCAAATAAACAGAAATTGGAACAGCTGAAAAAGAATATATCAGGAAATATTAAAAGATAAAACTAGGAAACTATTTATGGTTTAAATAAATTAAAAAAATAGTAAAAGTATGAAAAATAACTGCTTTCTATAAAACTCTATCCAAGCTTCCAAGTAAAAGACTTCTGAACTGTTTCTGGAATCTGTTGAAAGGAAGTGCATGAAGATTTATCTTACAGTCAGCACAACTCTGCTAAGCAAAGTCAACAGGATATATAAATTACCTTCTAAGCTTACTATGAAAAAAAGCTGCATGGTCATGCTCTCCCTACCTGATTTTGTTTTAGGACAGATACTTGTTTCTGAAGGGATATGTTCTCTTCCTCAAGCTCAGTGTAATCTTGTAGTAGGCGAGCTTCCCGAAATTTGCATTCCTTGATGTCATCTCGCAATCGGTTTCTCTGCATCTCTACAACCTGAATAGCCTGTTGAAAAAAAACCTATATTAAGCATTTTTTTTTTAATTTTCTCACAACCCATGATACTCAGTGGGCTGTTACACTATAGTGTGGCCATCAGTTGTGCAAGATGGTCATGACAAGGTTATATTAAGTTTAACAGGCGTAATGCAGGTTAGAGGAAAATCAAACAAAAGACATCTTGACATCTGACTTCAGTTGTCCAAATGCTTGCCCTGTCTGGAAAGCTGGACTGTTGTTGGATTTTTGACTACAGCTGAGGGCAGTCTCTTGCATACTGTGGTAGCAGCCCAGACAATATCTTAAGGGAGAAGCAGTAAAATGAAAAGATACATGCTGGAACCTTTTCCATCAAGTCAACAGCCAAGTTATATGACTTGGGGTTTCAAAACTCAAATGCTGCTGACATAAATCCTGCACTTGACCAAATACTGACAACAAGCAAATAAAAAATACAGAGCCAGCCTCTATCACAGTAAATTAATAGAAGTACAAATCAGTAATGATGACCATGAAGAAGCAAACATGAAGGTATTCATCCAACTCTGAGGGCTGTGTAAGTTAAGGAACTAGCTTCAATTGATTTTGTATACCATGATTAATAAGCCAAAGGAGCAGGCCTTTATGTCAGTTCTGCTTGCACATATGCGGCACATGAAGAAATAGTGCTCAAAGATACATGGGATGACACTAATAAAAAATTAGCTTTTAATTTTACTACTCCAGTGCATGTAATGTCAAATACCAGCTGCCACAGAATGTGGGGTGATTGTACTAAATCAAAAATCACTCTTGAAAGGATTTATATAAACAAGTCATACACAAAGATGCATATTTCAATAAATAAAGCCTAATGATCCAGTACCTATAAAATGGTAAACCTAGGATAGTTCCCACACATATACAATATTAATATTTTTAAAATAGCCAGAAATGCATGTCCTGTTCAAAAGGAGCTGTGCAAAAATATTGTCACATGCAAAAATTCTTTGGTGTGCCCTAAAAGGTGACAGCTATAAAATTAAACAGAAAGTGAGCAAAGACAGGGAAAAAAACAGTCAAGAATGTAACTATCAGCCTGCTAATACCAAAAAATTCTTATATTTAGTCAGAAAATATAAAACAAAGGAAAAAATATATAAGATAACACTATAACTTAGCCAAGAGCCAGTCAGAAGTCAACTGATCTGCTTGAGTGGCAAACGAGATCTGAGTAATCTTCCCTGAGCATCATGGGATAGGGTATAGCCTTGAGCCAGTGGAAGCTCTTGAGCTTTTGAATTAGGCTGAATTATTACTTCCTCCCTCCCTTTGGTCACTTTGTGGCAAGTCTGAGGGGTGGGTGTGCAAAGAGGATATGCAGCATGCTGCCCCCGCCTCCCGGACATAATCATCCTTTTCCACACCGTAATTCCCCCCTGGCACAAGCATCCTAGCATGGCAGCTCCAGTTTCAACTAGCGATCATCACAGGAGACACCCAAGGAACCATTCATCTACCAGGGACGGTAATGTCCAGCCCTCCCTGCCAGTTTGTCAGATGTCAGAGTCGCTATAAGAACCAGGGTCGCCTGGGGTGTAGACAGTGCTTTAGCTCTCTAAGCCTCCAAAGGAACGTGATAAGCCTTTCTAAATCAGACGGAACATTTATCCCTTTTAAGGGAAATTTACATATTCCCACAGTACTTCTAAAAGCTTATAAATGCCCTTGCACATTCATTTGTGTGTTTGGCAGGGGCTTTCTGTCCGAGTATCCAGTGCAACTGCTTGCGAACATTTGCTCATTTGTTTGCTTATAGGCAGTTGCTTTCTCTTACATGTTCAAGCAGAATCTACTTATGCTTCATGAAATGGTGATCTTGTGAACAGCTACCACCATCAACGGAGTTTAATAAGCTGGTAGGGAATGTAAGCAGATTACCAGGCCTCCCTTTCGTAACACACACCCACACACTCACACTGCCCCTGCATGTACACTTAGAGACAATTTCCTTACTACATATCTTTGGAAGGTCGAGGAATGGGGAGTGCCTGCAGAAAATTCATGCAAGCACAGGGAGGACATGCAAACTACACACAGAAGGCACCCCAGCTGAGAATCAAACCAGAAAACCTCCTACTATGAAACAACAATGCTAGTTACTATACTACTGCATCTCCACAACAAGGAGTATACAGCATATTAAACAAACAATTGAGTCCAGTTCCTGAGTTCCAATACATTGTCTGTTAACTAGTATAGTGTACTGACCAAAACAGGCCAGTTTTAATCCCATTTACATAAAACATGACACTCTGTATGATGTTGCTTACTTGCTGAAGTTTACTGCTAGCCCATGGGAAAATGTGACTTAGAAAAATAAAATCCATGCTAAAACTGTGGAGCCAGTCACTCACATCAACCTATTTCCAATGTTGCTAGTTCAAGAAAATGGGACTCTATTTGCCCTTATAACTGAGGCTCTGGCCTTTAGAACAGTCTCCAGTACAGCTTGTTACTGTGACTCTGCAGTCTGGTGTAAAAGATAACACTAGAGTACAGACAAGCAATAATCTTCTAACCTTTTGTAAACAATAACTAAACCAAAGGAAGCCTTGTATAACCTGCGTCCTCAGAGAAGACTAACACTTGAGCACCATCCACTGTGAGAACGGTTCACCTTGAATGCAGAACAGAAAGAACTTAGTGGAAGATAAGGACCATTAACCATTGCGCCCACTCTTCTATTACCTATCCTAAATCATAAGCTACAATTTCTGCTTTTCTGTATACCCCATTATGTATCTCTGACTTATATTTTTAAATTAAACTGCTAAAGTGCACACGTCTACATCATTCTAAATAAAATGGATACGGGTAGCTCACCAAGCAGACATTTTTAAAATAAATCATTAGAATTACAGCTATCTAACACAGGAATTAAGGGGCATTCATTTAGCTGATCATGCCCAGTATCATATGCCCACTTCATCAAGTGGGCTCAAACCTACCATTACAACTTAATCCAAGGTCTTGTAACCATGGAGCAGTTATATTAAGCATGGAAGTAGGAAGTGAGGCCCCCTGTATGGCAGGTGTGGCAGGAACCCATGTGAAGTACATTAGTAGGTTTAAAACCTGATGGGGAGGGGGGCACCATTTTACAAATATTAAAACAATGAAGCTGAAATACAACATTACAATGGTCTCATTTAAAAGAGCACTGTTCAATTGAAAACATTTGGTCAGTCCTTAACTAACATTTTATTTTGGTTGCTGACTCGAAATGCGAATGACAACTGCTTTTACTGTTCAAATTTATCTCAACATACTTTGTAAAAACATTCAGATTTTCTTGGTGAAATGCTATGGGTTAATCACTACTCACACTTATTACCACCCTGACAGCATTCAGGACTACATCAAGCTATAGCGAGTAGCTCCTTGAAATCTACTTCAACTAAGGTGCATCTAAAGCAGAAAACTCTTCAGGAATGCCTCTATGGCCCCTGTAGCTATTCCCGCTGGATGACGGTGAATAGTCTGCTTTATCCCTGAAAAGAGGCTCTGGCTACAGTTAGAGGAGATTCGACTGAAATAAACACCACAGTGTTGCTTTAATTTTACTGTACCTAAACTGCTTGCTACACTAGTAAAAAATTGTCCAATAATAAGAGACTGATGACTAAACAAATAACCCTATGGTCTGAAGCTCATGATAAAAATCTCTCATCATTTCTTCTTCCTTCTTAACGAGGCCAAATTCCTTTCTTTACTACTCTAGTTGCTCTAACCAGAATAATAACTGCACAAACCTCCTTTTAATGTGATAAAAGCAGGCCACATGAAACAGGTCACAGACCAACTGCTGGGGGGACTAGACCTGTAAAGAAATATGATACAGTATCAATATGGGTTTATCCATTACTGTTGAGAGATGCAGTTTGCATAAAAGCCATCCTTGAATTAATCCATATCAAGGAAATCTTTCTATGTAACTATCTGTTTTTGTTGGCTGGGAAAGCCTGACTAGGCAGTGTCCACTTTCAGTGGTCGCCTGGGGAGAAAAAAACTCCACAAAATGACATGATTAGATAATTAGTAAAATTACTGCACTGCAGTTTAAAAATAGGTTCCGTGGCAACACTTTACAAAAGTGAATTTAGTCACAACAATTGCACAATTCCATAACATGAAATAATTCACCACGTTGACAGGTACAAGCAAGCAAAATCTGAGGATAATGCTACTCAATGCTAGAGGTCTAAACCTCAAAATGCATTCACTCGAGGCACTCATTAAAATAGAGAACATAGACATCTGTGCAGTGACAGAGACCTGGTTCAAGACTCCAGAGAGCACCCCTGCATTACCAGGCTATAACTCATATCACACCTTTCGGCCACCTAACCTGGACTGAAACACTAAAGGCAGAGGAATGTCCATATTCATTAAGGATATCCACACCTCCAGCCTAGTTGCTCAGCATAATGCATCCGAAATTATCCAAGTGCAACTAACTCTGGGCAAGACCACACTCCAAATTGTAACTTGCTACAGATCCCCCACCATGCCCCAGGATTCCCACTCCTCATTTCTTGTTACACTGGAAAATATTAGGGTACAACCCAACACCTTAATAATGGGCGATTTCAACTATTGCACCATTAACTGGAAAAACTACTCATGTACTAACTCTTTTGCTCAACGTTTTCTGGAATTCATGAATTCCAATGCCTTGGATCCACACCCACACCAGGGGCAGCAATATCCTAGACCTGGTCATTACCAACATGGGCGACCAGTGTTCCACACCAGAGGTCAATTTCTCGTTGGTCAGATCCGACCACAAGCTAATCACCCTAGACATCCACATCCCACCCCCCATTAGGGAAACCGCCGTAAAAAAATTTCTCCAAAGCCAACTTCACGCTTCTTAAGACAGAAGTGGCAAACTTCACGACACCCATGCAGACGGACAATAGAGGTACGACTGCTGAATCCTACACAAATGCACTTTATAAGCACTTACACAAGTGCATGGATCATTCTATCCCTAACAGAACCAAGATGCTATCCTCCAAAAAAAGGAAGCCAATCTGGTGGTCCGCTGCCATAAACAAACTCAACAACAGAAGAAAGAAACTGTTGCAAAAAAAAGAGTACAATCCCATGATTGGAGGGACTCCCAGGTCAGCCTCAGTAAGAAGCTGAAATCCCTTATAAAATCTTCCAAAGCTAGTTATGAAAACAAAATCGACACTGATTCTAAAGACAATCACAAAGCATTCTATTGCTATATCAAGAATCTCAATGGCAACACTCAGATCTGCTCTGAGTTGCAGCACAATGGCACTAAATATACAGAAAGTACAGTTTTGTACCTACCATAAATGTAGATGTTCGAGTGCTCACCCTGCTGCAGTCATCACACTTGGGTTATCCTGCTGTCAGGTGGTCCCGCAGTCGGCCTGAATTCAAAAGTCTTGGTCCGGCGTCGGTTGCTGTCGCTTCTTCCCTGATGTCAGCGTGCCAGGGGTATTTAAGAGGCATCTGACGCCATTTTCTTCAGTTTTTCTTGCCCCAAATGTCAGGTGCCCCCAAATAGGTAGGCAAAATATATATGGTTATATAAAAATCAAACAAAACCCTTAGGCACAAGCAAATACACCACAGAGGTAGTATAGGAAGAAGTGGTAGAGATAAGTTCAGCTAGTTCAGAGGGGATGGAGGGAGGGTAACTTGGACTGCAGCAGGGTGAACACTCTAACATCTACATTTATGGTAGGTACAAAACTGTACTATGTTCATCGTGTTACCCTGCTGCAGTCATCACACTTGGGTTGAATCCCAAAGCTATGGATGGGAGGTAGAATCAAACAGGGTTAGAAGAAGCTAGTAGGCCCTGCAAAACTGCAGTGGCAAAACCAGCTCTAGTCTTAGAGTAAAGAGGTAAGTGATAGTGTTTGGTGAAGGTGTGCACTGAACTCCAAGTAGCAGCTTCCAGAATGTCCTTGGTTGGCACTCCCCTGAGAAAGGCTGCTGATGTAGCTGTAGCCCTGGTGGAGTGGGACCTAATGTTAGCAGGTACTAGTTTCCCATGATGTGTGTAGCAGAAACGTATGCAATGTCCTATACATTTTGAAATGGTCTGTTTTGAGATAGCTTTTCCTTGTGATCCTGTAGCATAGGCTACAAAAAGCTGGTCAGTTTTTCTGAAAGCTTTAGGTTTTATCCAAGTAGTAACGTAATTGCCTTTGAATGTCCAAAGAGTGCAGTAGTCTTTCTACTTTGTTCTTCGGATTTGGGAAGAAGGTGGGCAAGTGAATGGTTTTGTTTAGGGCCACACTGGATACCACCTTTGGCATAAAGGAAGGATTAGTTTGTAGAGAGACTCTATCTTGATGAAAAATGATGAAAGGTTCCACTGCCATTAGTGCCTGTAGCTCTGGGACTTTTCTAGCTGAGGTTATTGCTAGTAGTAGGGCAGTTTTCCATGAAAGAAATTTTAAATCAGCTGAAAAAGCTGGTTCAAAGGGCGGCAGTGCAAGCTTTTCCAGAACAAAGCTGAGATCCCAAGTAGGTGTTGGAGCTCTCCTTGGTGGTCATAAGTTCTTAGCCCCTCTAAGGAACTGTCTTAGGAGTGGATGTGAAAATAAAGGAGGATCCGTGCTTGCTAAGGCGTGGATCTTAATAGATGAAAAGGAAAGTCCTTTGTGTAACATCTCAGTCAAATATTGTAGAATCTAAGGGATGCTTGGATCAAGGGGGTTTAAGCATTTTTTTCCAGGCGCAAAATTTTTCCATTTGTCTGAATAGGTTTTCCTGGTGCTGGGCCTCCTGGCCTCCACAATGACGTCCATAACAGCTTTGGATAAAGGTGTTGGTTGGTTGTTTAAGTAATTTGCCATGCAGCCAGGTTTAAATTCTTGAGTTGGCTGTGTAGAATCTGATGGTCTCGTGGGTGAGCAGGTGAGGAATTTGTGGAAAAATCCATGGTGGGCCGTGGGCCATATTCCTTAAAATTGGATACCAATGTTGGCATGGCCAGTCTGGTGCAACAAGTATCATTTGTGGCCTCTCTAATCTGACTTTCAGCAGTACCTTTGCTAGAAGAGGCAGTGGAGGGAAGGCATAAACTGTTAATGTTTTCCAACTGAATGAGAGGGCGTCCACTTTCCAAACTAGTGGATGGAATGGCCTTGTGCAAAATTTTTGAAGTTGGTGGTTGTGGGGGCTTGCAAACAGATCTATGTCTGGGCGTCCCCATTTTTGAACTATCATTGCAAATACTTGTGGATCTAGTTTCCATTCGTGTGGATCCATGATGTTTCTGCTTAGGTCGTCTGCCAATGTGTTTTTCTTTCCTGGCAGGAATTGTGCTTGTAATTGAACCTGGTAAGAGTGCAGTGTTCCACAAGGTCATTGCTTGCCTGCATAGAGGGTAGGAATATGTGCCCCCTTGCTTGTTTATGTACCACATAACTGTGGTATTGTCCGTCTTTATTAGTAGTTGTCCTGGGTGTAGAAGGTCCTTGAAAGCTGTTAGGGCATTCTGCACTACTAGCATTTCTTTTTGATTGATATGCAGGTGTCTCTGATCTGTAGTCCATTTGCCCTGAATGCACTGCCTTGCCATGTGTGCTCCCCAGGCATAGTCCAATGCATCTGTTGTCATAGTTTGCCTGGCTGTGGGTAAGGTGAAAGGCTGACCTTTGTTGAGGTGACATGCCTGTGCCCACCATAGAAATTCCTGTTGAAGGCAGGGAATGAGTGGTATCATTGTTTCCAAGCTGTGGCTGTGCTGAGTCCATACACTTTTCAGGTACCATTGTAATTTCCTCATATGCAGTTTTGCAAATGGTATTAGAAGAACGCACGATGCCATGAATCCCAAGGCCTGCAGAATTTTTCTTGCAGGGAGTTGGGTCTTTGTTGCCATTATTTTGAAATATTGAAACGGCTGTCATTGCTTGTCTGGCGTGAGGAAAGCCATCTGGGCCGTTGTATTCAAGCTGGCACCCAGGAATATTATGTTTTGTGAGGGTACTAGTTTTGATTTCTTTTCATTTACTGTGTACCCTAGGCAACTTAGAAGGTGTTTGACAAATGCCAGATGCTTTAAAAGAATGTCCTTGCTTTCTGCTTGAATAAGGCAGTCGTCCAGGTATGGGTATATTTGAATTCCTCTTTGTCTGCAGTATGCAATTACTGGTGCCAGGCATTTTGTGCAGACCCTGGGCGCAGTAGATAAGCCAAAGGGCAGTGCAGAGAATTGATAATGCGTTGAACCTGCAATAAAAGCAGAGATATATTCTGAAAATTTTGTCTGATAGGGACATGCAGTATGCCTCCTTGAGGTCCAAAGTGACTAGCCAAGCATTCTTGCCCAGCATGGGAAGAAGCTGCTGTAGTGTTAGCATCTTGAATTTTGGTACTTGCAGATAGGTGTTCAGAACTGAAAGATCCAGAATGGGTCTCCATGCTTTGTCCTTTCTTGGGAGTAGGAAGAGTCTTGAGTAAAATCCGTGCCCTTGCTCCTGTGCAGGTACCTGTTGAATGTCTTTCATGTTCATGACAGCTGTAATTTTTTTTGTGCCTCTGCCCATTGATTTGGTGGCAGGTTTGGCATTCTTTTGATCCTTGGTAAGGTATGAAAGTGGAATCTGTATCCTTGGTAAACAATGTTTAGAACCCATTTGTCTTTTGTGATGGTGAGCCAGCTGTCTGCAAAAAATAAGAAGTTATGTACCTACCATAACGTTCCATGTTAGTTGTCTTCTCTCGCCTTCTTTCTTGCTTGATGGGTTCGGAGCCAATCCCTCGGCTCCGACTCGGCACTTGCTAAAATCGAGAGTCACTTTTACCAGCTCGAGGCAGCCCCATATCCCATGATGCAAGGCGGTAAGTACCCAGATCTCGTTTGCTGACAAAGGGCAATAGCACCAAGCATAAAATACTTCCCAAAGGAAGAAAGAAAACTTACAGATGGAAGAAGGACCAGGTCTGAATGGTCTTCAGCATAACAGTTTCTGATAACAAGGTCTGTCCAGGCCAGGGAAGGAGGGAGGGTCGAGAAAGAAGGCGAGAAGACAACTAACATGGAACGTTATGGTAGGTACATAACTTCTTAATGTTAAGTTGTCAATCTCGCCTTCATTCTTGCTTGATGGGACCGCCCCTAGCACCTCTATCCTGGGTGGCTCAATGGAACAAACTCTTGAGGACTGTAGAGCCAAAACTGGCTCTGTCCCTGGAGGCCACGTCCAATTTGTAATGGGAAACAAAAGTGTGAGGAGTCGCCCAAGTGGCGCTGCACAAATAGTGTCCAAAGGAAGTCTAGCTTGAAAAGCTGTAGAAGTAGCTAAGCTCCTAGTTGAATGTGCTTTAGGTTTTGAGCACAGCTGTTTTCCCTGAGTATAAATTTCAGAGATGACCGAAGAAAGCCATCTGGACAAGGTCACTTTAGAAACAGGAAGGCCTTTTTTATTATCCGCATAGGAAACAAAGTTGATCAGATTTTCTAAATTTTTTTGTTCTGTCCAAATAATATCTAAGTTGACGGTGGACATCAAGATAATGTAGCTTTTGTTCAGCTCTATCTGAATAGAGAAAAATACAGGGAGATCAATGGATTGATTCAAATTGTTCTTTGAAGCGACCTTAGGTAAAAAGGTTGGGTTAGTTCTCAAAGATACTCTGTCTTTGTGAAAAACCAAATAGGGGGGTCGAACCGAAAGAGCATGAAGTTCAGACACCCTCCTGGCAGATGTAATAGCCACTAGGAATAAAGTTTTCCAAGAAAGATATTTCAGGGAACAAGAAACAGCTGGCTCAAGGGGAAGAATCAAGGATGTCAGCACTAAATTTAGATCCCACTGAGGAGGAGGATTCCTGATTGGAGGCTTTAGTAGGAAAATTCCTTTCAAGAAGGCCCTGCAGAGCCTATGGGACATAATATTATGATCTGCTATCCCGACATGAAAATTGGAAATAGCAGCCAATTGAACTCTGACTGTGGAAGAAGAGGAGCAAAATCTCTGCTAAGAAGTCCAGGACTGCCTGAACAGGGGCAGTAAAAGGATCAATATTCTGGGCCTTAGCCCAATAAGAGAAACGTTTCCATTTGCTTGTATAAATCCTCCTGGTAGAGGATTTTAGCGAAGCTACTATGATGTCTCTAACTGGGTTAGAGATCAAAGGAAGCCTGGCTAAGGAAGGAAGTGGAGCAACCATGCTGTGAGGTTGAGAGAAGGGATTGACTGGTGCAGCTGACCCGATTGGTGAATCAGAAGATCTGGCACTGGGTCCAGATGCCACGGCTGCACCAAAAGGTGATGATGGAGGAACGGGAACCAAACTTGTCGAGGCCAGTAAGGGGCAATGAGAATCAATTTGGCTCTCAAACGATAGCTTTCTGGATCACCTGAGGATCAGAGGAAATGGAGGAAGGCATAAAGAAGTCCCTGGGGCCAATCCTGGGTCAGAGCGTCTCTTGAGGGATGGCCTGATAGAGGGAAGAGGCTGAAGAAGTTTGGGCATTTGCTGTTTTGGGGAGTAGCAAAAAGATCGCAACATGGACGACCCCATTCCAGAAAAATCTCTTCCGCTATAGATTGCTTGAGAGACCACTCGTGAGGCATGAGAATAGCTCTGCTCAATCTGTCCGCTACAATGTTGGTTTTCCCAGGGATATGCGTTGCTACCAGAAACCGATGAGAGGAGATCGCCCATTGCCATAGTCTGAGCGCTTCTCGACACAAGGGGTAGGACTTGGTTTCGCCCTGTTTGTTGATATACCAAACTACAGACATGTTGTCTGTGTGGACTGCAATTGTCCCTACGGGAAGAAAGTCGTTGAGGGCTTGCAACGCAGCACTGCTCTCATCTCCAGGACATTTATGTGCAGATGGTACTCGAACGGCTGTCACGTCCCATGAACCATCCTGCCCTGATAATGACCCCCCCACCCGATCAGGAGGCATCCGTGGTGACAGTGGCTATCGGGATGGGGGTACAAAGTACCTGCCTTGGTGAACCTGAGGCGATGTGATCCACCAAGCAAGATGCTCTTTGCATGTCTGTGTCACCAGAATCTGGTGACGACTTGAAGTTGCTGGTATGACCATTGTGTGAACAGCATCCACTGAAGAAGGCGCATGTAGAATCGAGCCAGGAAGAAGAGTAATGGCCGCAGCCATGAGACCTAATATCTTTAGAACCATTCTGGCCTGTACTTTCTTGCTGGCCAGAATGATCCTGACATGACTCTGAATGTCTGAAACTCTTTGATCTGTAAGGGTAGCTGACATCCGAACAGTGTTTAAGTTTGCGCCTATGAAGGTAATAGACTGGCAGGGCGATAAGGATGACTTTTCGGGTTGATTGAGATGCCCAAATGAGAACAAAGGTCTATTGTGTAATCCCTGGCTTGTATAAGCTGATGCCTGGTGGTGGCTGACAGGAGCCAGTCATCGAGATACGGAAACACCTGAACTTGACGCCTCAGGTGAGCCGTGACCACTGCCATGCATTTGGTGAACACTCTGGGGCTGTAGTGAGACCAAAGGGCAGGGCTCTGAACTGAAATGACTGGACCCCAGCCGAAGCGGAGAAATCTCCTGGAGCGCCTGTGAATTTTGATGTGATAGTACGCATCCTGAAGATCTATTGAGCACATCCAGTTGTCCTTCTGTAAGAAGGGCAGAATTGACTGAAGAGTGACCATTCGAATCTTGTCTTCCTGACAGACTTGTTGAGTCTGCTGAGATCCAATATTGGTCTCCAGTCTCCGCCTTTTGGGGACCAAAAAGAACCTTGAGTAGATTCCGGCTCTGAATGGTCTATTGTAACTGGCTGAATGGCTCTTTTGCAGTAGTTTTGAGACTTCTAACTCTGCAACCTCCCTTAGACCGGGTGGTACGCCTGGAAGGGAACTTGTGGGGAAGGGACTTTCCTCGAAAGCAATTATGTAACCCTTGGATTTGATCGACTGTACCCATCTGTCTTGAGTGTGGGAATGCCTGGCTTCTGGGTACAGTGATAATCTTCCCGACTGCCTCCAAGGAGGGACAGGCGGGGAACAGCTCAGGGATGCAGAAAGGGCTTATCAGAGAGAGGCTCCCTGTTTGTTTTTCGACCCCTCTGCCACTAGAGCGCCTGTTGTTGTTACCCACTCTGCCTCTAGGGTAAACTGACCACGTGAATCCGTGACTCCTTGGGATTGAACCACATTTTCCCACCTTCTGTCCTTTGGGGTAAGGTCTAGAAGGTGGAAAACGGACTCCAACAGCAGAAAGAGTCTTGCCGTCCTGTTCGCACCTGGTCAAGGTTTCCTTCACCTGAGGGCCAAACAAAGCTGACCCATCAAAGGGAGAATTTGTGAAGGACGCCTTAAAAGGATCCAAAAATCACATAGCCGCATCCAGGCTTGGCGCCTAAGAGCCACACCTGTACCTGCGGCTCATCCATCCGCAGCATAAGATATTAGCCGCATGGAGGAGTTTGCAATGGAATTGAGGGTTCCTAGGCAATTTTTCTTGAGCCCCTGCAGCTGTAGGATCCTGAACTACTTTACCCAGCTCCTTAAGGATATCCCTCTGGAGTCTGGTGA
The DNA here is from genome assembly GCF_019279795.1 of Protopterus annectens. Taxonomy (NCBI): domain Eukaryota; kingdom Metazoa; phylum Chordata; order Ceratodontiformes; family Protopteridae; genus Protopterus; species Protopterus annectens. The sequence goes on from NC_056739.1 coordinate 1,597,187,686, forward strand.
AGTGACATAGGTAATTCAGCGAACGCATAGCAAAGGTCGCTGAGGAAAACATCCGCCACTGCATCTATCCATGGTCCTAGAGTCCTTATTAGGAGGATGGACGGCACGGAAGGATCTGCAAGTTCCTTTTGGTGGCCGAGCCACCACCATGGCATCAGCGGGACACCCTTAGTGAGAAATTGCTTGTCACACGGGCAGTGATAAATTTTGAAGGCCTCCTAGGGACTGGCTCTACAGAGTCAGGAGCTGCCCACGCATAACCTGCATAAGGGGGTCGAAGCGGAGACACCCAGGAGGTGGAGGGCCGAGATCCAAACGCCTCTAGGTATACTGACTCATCCTCAGAGGGATTGTTGGTGGGCCAGTTTCCCTCTGTTTCAGGAGTTCTAGGATGTCTGAGAAGGAGACATCCTCAGAGGGGATCTAGGGGATCCCTCTGACTCATCAAAGTCAGTATCCAAGTGACAGACTCGGGGAGTCTACATGCTTCCTCTTACAAGTCCTCTTCCTAGGAGGATCTCCAAACATCAGGAGAATCCTCGGAAGAGGGGAAATTCCCAATGGGGAAACCTGAGGCGGAGGATCTCTGGGTCCTGTAGCAAGAGAAGTGGCAGAGATGTCAACAGGTACTATAGAGGGAGGAGCTACGGGAACAGACTGCTGACTGATACCAGTGGCCAGTACACTCTTCATCACCTCGAATGCTCCTCCCAGGCAGGTCCGAGAGAACCCGCTCCGAAGAGCTAGGAACTCAAGGGAAGTCTCCGAGGCAGATGTCGGAGCCGAGCTCACCAAGGCCGAGGCTCCAAGGGGAAGAGCGGGTTCGGACAAGGGTCCAATACCACTCACCCCTCGAGGAGACCATGGAAGCCCACCGAATCCCTCTAAGGAAGGTCTCAAGAGGAGATAAGAGTAGAGGCTGAAGGAACAGAAGGGGTATCCGCCCTCCAGCCGTAGCAGTAACCATTCGAAGACTCCAACCCAAGCTCTGGGGTAGAGTTGAAGGAGGAACTGTAACGGGTGTGGACCAACAGTCGCCTGTTGAGACGGACTATGTAACATTTGGGCCAGTACCTGTGACTTAAGTAATCTACTGACCACTCTCTAGGTCATGATCTGACAGTCTGGATGACCTTGAAGATCGGAAGAAGAGGTGAAGCCGAGCCGAAGTATCGGCTCCAAGGAAGGAGACCTCGACCTCTTCCTGGAATGAGCCATTGGAGCCGATACTATAGATCCTGTCGGAGCCGACTCGGAGCCGACAGGAAGTTCGATGTATCGGCTCCAGCCGGAGCCGATACAGCCACCAAAGTAACGGTGTCGGAGCCGATCGAGCCGACACCGATGTTCACATAGGTGTCGGAACCGATCGGAGCCGACACCGGCGGTCGATACAGATTCGGCATCGATAGCCATCGGTGCGGCTTTGTTACAGAATCGCTCCAGCCGGAGCGATCTCGACTGAACGAAGTGAGCCGAGGCCACAGGCTTAGACACAGAAGCCTGGGCCTTGGAAGATTTAACTGATTTAGATGGAGCCGACTTAGCCGGAGAGCCTCCGCTTAAGAAGGCCCCTAAGGATCAGTTTGTTATGTTTTCCTGCAGGACTCTCTGGCTAAAGGAATGACAAATAGCACAGGAGTCCTGCAGGTGAAGAGGCCCCAGGCAATACAGGCAAGAAGTGTGACCGCCTGTCAGAGACATCTTCTGACAGCACGAGTCACACTTCTTAAAACCTGAGACCCTCTCCTTTGACATGGTGCTTAACACAAACACACACACACCAGTCAAAATTAACTTAAATAAAATACCAAAAGGTATTTGTATAAAACACACACACCCTAACAGGGAGGGATGGGATGGGTAAAGTTTGACTAAAATAAATTAGAAAAGACAGGGATTTTCTGTCACAAAATGTAAATTATTAACTAATAACTAATAATTAAGGGTTTTTAAGAAAAAGGGGCTTAAATATTCAAAAGTGAATCACTTACCAGGAGCTGGTAAAGGAGGACCTCATAAGCGGCAAACGAGATCTGGGTACTTACCGCCTTGCCTCATGGGGTATGGGGCTGCCTCGAGCTGGTAAAAGTGACTCTCGAGCTTAGCAGTTCAGTCGAGCCGAGGGATCGGCTCCGAACCCATCAAGCAAGAATGAAGGCGAGATTGACAACTTAACATTGCTAGTTTTGCTCCCAAGGGAGTTGCCAGGACAGATTTGCTTGGTAGTTTGAGGACAGAGTTATTGTGTTTGTCTTCTGCTAGCCTGGGGCCAGTCTTCTCCTCCTTTCTGGGTAGCAGAACCCCATTGGCGAGGTTTGTAAGGGCCCTGTGACTGGCCTCTGCCCCTTGGGCATCTATATTTGCCCCTCTGTGATCTGTCTAAAGATGGAAAGGACCAGTTTTTTGTTGGCCAATTTCTGCTGAAACGAGGGGGTTGTACCTGCAAAAAATCCTTGACCGTTTGTATAGACTTCGCCTTACCCTCCATTTTCTTTAAAACCTCTTCTGCTTTGACACCAAATAATGCATCCTGTTGTAATTTTGCTTTAACATGGTCAGGGAGGGTTTGTTCTTTTAACCAAGCATGTCTACGTATGACAGAGCCAGTAACAGCTGCTCTACAGGAAGCTTCCAATGAATCAAATCCGCATTGCAAGGTATGTTTGCCCACCTGTTCAGCTGCATGCAACAGATCCTGCATTTCCTTGAATTCAGGCTGTTCTGAATGTGTGCTCATTTTTTGTTTTAACTGAGACATCAGGAATTGTTGATATTTCAGCATGTGAAACTGGCAATTTAATGCTCTCACAGCCAGAGTTGCTGAGGTGTAAATTTTCTTTCTCCATCTATCTAGGGCTCTGGAATCCCTTTCAGAGGGCACAGGATTTTTAGCCATAGAAGCTTTTGCTCCCTTAGGACCCTGGGAAATTGTTTCTGGGTCAGCTACAGGGCTTTTATAAAGGAATTTGTGTGAGTCAGGTACTCTGTAGTATCTGTCTGGTTTGGCTGGAGTAGGAGGTAGAGAGTCTGGATTTAAACTAGGCTCCAAGTAAACCTCATCCACAATATCTAAAACAGGGGGGATAGCAAGAGGTCTGTTCTGGGGTAGTAAATGGAACTTTCTGAGCCTTTTCTTAGAATATGAGTAATCCTGGCCTTCCCAGTGGAAATGTTCCCTTATGGTATGCAAAGTTTCCCCAAAGGAGTAGTCTTCAGGGGGAGAAGCCGAGGGAATGGAATCTTCAGCCTCAGAATCCTCATAAGGTGGAAAAGTGTAATCCTGTTCCTCAGAAGAATCTGAGGAGAGAGAAACCTGGCCAGAGGATGCATAATCCTCCTCTTGTCACGGTCTTTTATCAGGAGGGGGATGGGAACCCCTGAAAAGGGTAATTAAATCTTCAGCCATCTTAAGACTCTGTTTCTTAGGCATGGGGCCTTGAACTGTAGCCTGATGTACAGTTTCCTTTGGTTTTAAAGGAATTTTAAGTTTAGCATAAGATTTAATGGTGAGTGTAGTCTGTCTGAAGACACCTTCTGCAACCGAAGGGGTTTCTGTTGCACCGGTGTCTAGTTCTGCTCCGGTGTCGGTAGAAGGCTGCGTCGGCCTAGTGGACTCCGCTTGGGAATCCGCAGCTGTCTGGGGTTCCAGTTCTGCGGTCATCAGGGGCTGCGTAAGCTCCTCACTGAAAACCGGAGAACCGGCGACAGGCCCAACTGAGGCCTAAGTGTCTGGCTTATTCCTAGGTTGCCTGTCCTTATCCGTGCGTTTTTTATGAGTGGCGGTCGTCGGCTGCTTCGATGGCATGATCTAATTAAATTTCCTACCAAAGTAATGCCGTGCAAAGTCAAAACGGTGTTTGATAATTCGTTTATTAAACCTACCGCAAAACCGACAATCTGTGACGTCGTGTTCTGGGCCTAGGCAAGGAATGCAATAGGAATGGAAGTCCTTATGAGGTATTTGCTTCCCACAAGAAATGGAATTGTTAACTTTTTCTGACATCGGACTGAGGCAGGAAAATGTTCCCCAATGGGGTAATTAGCTTTAATGAAGACTTCGGACTGAAATTCAAATCGAAAATCTCAGGTGTCGGCCGACCGGCACTTGCGAACTGCTTCTGCTTCGGGCACTGAGCGGCAAGAAAGACTGAAGAAAATGGCGTTGGATGCCTCTTAAATACCTCTGGCGCACTGACTTCAGGGAAGAAGCGACAGCAACAGACGCCGGACCAAGACTTTGGAATTTGGGCCGACTGCGGGACCGCCTGAAGGCAGGATAACACAAGTGTGATGACTGCAGCAGGGTAACATGAACATCCAATTGATACTGCCAACATCCTGTCAGATAGGCTCAGTGCTAACTTTACCCCCCTCTCACCTCCTAAAGGGCCCATCTCCAAACCAGAAAAATGCAAAGTTCCTGTAATCACGGCTGCACAGGTAAAAACCACACTCTCCAAAGCCAAGAACACAGCATCAATGGGACCTGACAACATCCCAGGCTGCGTTCTACACGAACTGCAGAATGAACTGGCACCCGATCTAAGCACCATGTTCAATCATAGCCTCACCTCAGGCTTTGTGCCCACTGAATGCTGCACAGAGACGGATATCCCACTCCACAAAGGGGGAGCCACCATGGACCCCAGGAACTGCCGCCCCATTAGCCTAACGAGCCTGGTCTGCAAGGCCATGGAACATAACATCAAGGATCTTATACACAAAGACATTGGTAATCTCCAAACTCTGGACCCCACCCAGTTTGAGTTTGTAAAAGGCAGATCATGTCTCCTAAACCTGACAAACTTCTTTGAAGCAGTCACCAAAGCCATAGACGGGGGTAAGGTGGTTCACACAGCCTATCTAGATCTCGCCAAGGCTTTTGACACCATCCCCCACTCAAATTATAGATAAACTCACTAAACTAGGTATACATCCCTATGTCACAAGACGGGTTGCCAACTGGCTCACTGACAGAACCAACACTGTGAAAGTAGCAGACTTCAAATCTGACTTCAGACCAGTGACAAGTGGAGTACCACAGGGTTCAGTCCTGGGTCCTTTCCTGTTTGGTATCTATTTTTCTGAAGTACAGGCTAACACAGAGGGTCTTTGGCTAATGAAGTTCGCAGATGACTTCAAACTAGGCACTATAATCGAAACTCCTAACGATGTGGACATCCTACAAAAGGGCCTCATGGAGACAGATGCCTGGTGTCAAAGCCATGGCCTCAAGCACAATGCCAAAAAGTGCATTGTCATCCCTTTGGTAAAGGCTCTGTACCCATGAGCTACCACATAGGTGTCTACTTGACACTGAAAGTGTGATAAGAGACCTTGGGACCTTGGGACACAGGTGGACAGTAGTCTCTCCTTTGATAATCACATCGCCACAGTAGTCAGGAAATCCTTCCAGGAAAAAATAAGTAGTTATTCCCCTCTACTTGTCACTCATTAGACCCATTAATACCCCTTTTGGTATGTACCTCACAAGACATCTGTAACTGGAAAGGCCACAGAAATACCTTACAAAGAGGAATACTGGCCTCAAACAGATGCCCTACGCAGACGGTCTCAAAAAACTCCCGCTTTACTCCATCGCATATTGCCTACTGAAAGGCAATCTCTGCCTAACATACAAAGCTGTGTCAAACCCAGAGCTGTTGGACATGCTCCACTTAAAGAAATCCCAATCCCTCTGAACTACATGCTCTAGCGACTTAAACCTTGTCAGTACAATAAACAGAACATGCTGCAGGGATAGATTCCTGTCCCCGAGACTTCCCATACTCTGGAACAAACTACCTATCTATATCAAACAAAGCTCCTCATTAGCATTCTTCATGAAAATCTTCATGATTGGATGGGAAATAGGAAATTCACTCCGGGGATCACCTCTGTGGCTCTGCTTGATAGGGGCACAGGGAAATAATTTTCTTGGGTGGCAAAAGCTTGAGTACCTTTTTAGCTAGGCTTATATAGGCCCTAGGGCCAACAGCCTAGCACCTACCTATGAATATATTTATGAGATTGAGAACTGTTGAGAAACTGTAGGGGTTACAGTTAATATTAAGGCCATGAGGTAGGCTAGATAGGGAGAGATACAAGATGAACAAATAAAGCAGAGGAAAGAAAGTGGGTAATGTTTTAGTTAGTGGGTAGAGGAAGAGTTAACAACTTGAAAGGTTAAAAGAGACAGACATGGGAAGTATTAAAACTGCTATACTAGGAAATGTTGTGCAGTGCTACAGTAACCAAATTGCGACAGAATAACAGGGTGTATAGTTGGTGGTATGGACTGAGGGACAGGCAACAGCAACTCTTCCCTTGTACAGGACAGTGAGGCCAAACTTCAGAGTACTGTGTTCTGTTCCGATGACCATATAAACTAAGGAAAACTGGATGCTGGAAAGGGTACAAAGAGAGGCAGGCTAAAGTCAATCTAAAGTGTTCTGTCACAAAGCTACTAATATAAAAGGGATAAAGTCAAAGAAAATAAGGATGTTTAGCTTGTAATAAGGAGAAAGTGCAAAGAAAGTGATGATGTTTTGTATGTACATCCTGAAGTAAAGAAAGAAAAGCTGATAGATTACGTACACACTAGAAATGAATTTGTTCAAAGGTAGTGAGTGGAGCAAGAAGAATTGGATGAGAGGTGGGAAGGAGCAGAATTAAGACTGACATAACAAAACACATCCTTACAGTGACAGTATGTCTGAAATACATGCCTAATAGAGTGGCTACAAGTTATTCAGTGCAGGTTTCTAAGGGAAGAAATGATAGGATATATGCTAAACAATGATGGTATGTAATTCAGAGCAAGGCTCTAAGGAGGCATGTGAAAGGATATATGCTACACAGTGATGGTATGTAATTCAGAGCAAGGCTCTAAGGAGGCATGTGAAAGGATATATGCTACACAGTGATGGCATGTAATTCAGAGCAAGGCTCTAAGGAGGCATGTGAAAGGATATATGCTACATAGTGATGGTATGTAATTTGGAGCAAGGCTCTAAGGAGGCATGTGAAAGGATATATGTAATTCAGAGCAAGGCTCTAAGGAGGCATGTGAAAGGATATATGCTACACAGTGATGGTATATAATTCAGAGCAAGGCTCTAAGGAGGCATGTGAAAGGATATATGACACACAGTGAAGGTATGTAATTCAGAGCAAGACTCTAAGGAGGCATGTGAAAGGATATATGCTGCACAGTGATGGTATGTAATTCAGAACAAGGCTCTAAGGAGGCATGTGAAAGGATATATGCTAAACAATGATGGTATGTAATTCAGAACAAGGCTCTAAGGAGGCATGTGAAAGGATATATGCTACACAGTGATGGTATGTAATTCAGAGCAAGGCTCTAAGGAGGCATGTGAAAGGATACATGTAATTTAGAGCAAGGCTCTAAGGAGGCATGTGAAAGGATATATGCTACACAGTGATGGTATATAATTCAGAGCAAGGCTCTAAGGATGCATGTGAAAGGATATATCACACACAGTGAAGGTATGTAATTCAGAGCAAGACTCTAAGGAGGCATGTGAAAGTATACATGCTAGACAGAGTGACAGTATGTAATTTAGTGTATGGTTCCAATGGCATGTGTGAAAGGAGATAATGCCAGAGACTGTGATGGTATGTAATTCACAGCAGGATTCGAAAGGAACTTGTGAAACGATATATGCCAGAGAGCGTGATAGTATGTAAAAAGTGCAGGGTTTTACTCTCTTTAGTTATTTGTGCAGAAAAATCCATGAAAAATGACATCAGATCAAAAAAAGACAAGCAGAAGTGTGCAACACACATAGGATACAAAGGTAGGTAGTATCAATTCAAAAGCAAACTTCTTTTTATACCTTTTTCCTTGTGTCTGCTAATCATCAGCTCCTTTGTAATCGGCTATAAACCCATAAATTCCGTGACAGGGGTGACATCAAACCAGAAAAGATATCATCCAGATAGCTAAGGAGACAGCTAAGTTTGGTTGTTTGCCTCACCATCACCTTGTTATATTCCCTTCTCTCTTTGTTAGGATTGCTCTTGCTCTAAGTTAACTAAGGGAACTGGCTTCACCTCTCCAGACAAGCCACCTGTGTTTAAGGGACACCCCTCAGCATCCCAAGCCTGGGAAACCACTGAACAGCCCCCAAAACATGTCTGTGACTATTTTTCACAAACACTTGGTGAGGAAAGAGATTTTCTTCAAGTTCTAAGTCCCAGGATTCTGTGACAGTCCTGGACATGTGTGCATCGCAAAATGCTGGAATCAGAATGCATTCTGCCTTCCATGCTGATGTCTGTCCAGCTATAGCTGACAACCAAGCTGCTTGATGGGAGTGTGCCTGTAGCCTACTGCTGTCACAAAATGTGATGCGACACCTAGAATCCACAAGGTGCCAACTTTGCCAGGAACAAGGCTACTGCTCTCTCCCACAGGTTAGACAAACATGCAAATGCTTCTCACTTGCAGTCTTCCTGGCTGAATACTCCAGCACCTAGTATCGAACCACAGTCATCTGGGTTGCACCTAGGGCTTTATCCCTCTGTAACATTATCACCATACTAACCCCAAACAATTGAAATGGCAGCAACCTTGCCAACAGGGATACATCTACCCACAATACTTACACATGATAATGTAACTTATAGAACTGAAAGGTATAGAATTTGGATAAAACACCCAAGGATTTTTTTTAAGTACCTTATTCAAATGCACACAATTTTAAAAATGACATTAACACAAAACTTTCTTATATGACCACTACTTATGATAGAAAGGACTATGCTGTACTATCACTACATGTGATTAACACAGGTCTAAACAGAACTACAATGACTTGCATTGATGTTAGTGAATGTCAGTGACACTATAGGGTATTTATGGCCAATAGCTAAAGAGGAGAGAATTATAGTACTGCTTCAAAACGTTACTGAATTGTGAACATTTTAGATACACTAAACACACAATTTTGGACTAAAGACAAACATTTGTTTACTACAAATGCACAAAGTAACAGGCAATGTAATAACATCACCTTGTCTAATTTCAGGGACAATGAAATCATCGGCTGAGGACAGCAGTATTTGAGATGGAAGGCACATTAATAATTCAGTAGTTTAGGCACAAACCTAACTGGCACACCACTGAAAAAGACAATATCACATTCCAACTCTACTGTCACTAGTACCCAGAAACAACAAATATGTAACAAGGCCTTCTCCTCCTTGTGTAGTGTTACATGCCACTAATGCTAGCCTCCTTGAATGCCTTCAATATACTACATTAATAAGTAAAACTGAGGAAGCAACACTAAGTGCTATCTAGGCTTACATCTAAATAAAAAATGCAAAGAAAGCAGGACTGTTAAAAGTCAGCATCAATTTAAACAATGGTCATACTGTAGCTGAATAAAAAAGCTGTTGGGAAGGACAAAGAAAGCAGGCAAACAGGTGGAATAAGCTTGGCATCATTCACTTGCTTAACATATACATCTAAACAGGGTGGGGTG